>NC_143576.1:221687731-221864301 GCF_048544385.1 Mastigoproctus giganteus
TGGTTTTATATAATTCCAATATTTTTCTGGGATTTTTTAAAATTGAAAGTTGTACTTTCATAACGCAAAAATTTACGATCCCTGATGACAACAAGAAACGGTTTCACTAACTGGCTGTTCCATATCATCGCCTTCGAAGTAATGCCCTTGTCCAGTTGTCATTAGTGGAAACCTTGCCCAGTTGTCATTAGTGGAAACCTTGTCCAGTAGTCATGGAGGTCACTGGGAGCTGGATCAAAATTCTCTTCACATACCCATCTGGTTTTCAGGCAAAATGACGAATGTCTTTCATCATTAAGAAGACTGTTGATTCATCATTTCCATATCATAGCGATAAATCTATGTCTTATCTGCTGTGTTGACCTTTAAAATGACAGGTGTTTCATAAAAACATGTTCTTAAATTCAAGGTTGTTTTATTTTTAAAATGTTATCATAGTAAACCTCAGAAATCATAACGGATATTTATGTGATCTACTTGAGCTTGAGATACAACAGTGCAGCAAGCCAAACAAGCAGATTGGCGCAAAACTTCTCAGAAAGGTGTACACTATCACAATCTAATGACAAAACTCATAATGACATCCTTGTTGTCACAGGAAGAGGAAGTTCGAAACTTTGGGTAGCACCTCGTGAGCTGAATTTCATGGCTGAATTTCTGTCATCCGAACGCAGATAAATTGAGACACTGTCCTACGACATAATGAGACACTACATGAAAAAAAGAAGTTAATATGGGTTTTAACCCCATGGACTTTAATGATATCAGTAACCCCCTAAAGATACATCTTATAAGTTTATAGAATGTAGGGACTGGAATTTTGTTTCGGTTTAGGGAAGGAGTTATTCTTAGTGACTCCTTCATGAAAGCTGCTACTAGTTCTCTGCTTGAACTAGCACTGGAAATTAAGCCATCTTGTTCTGGTTCTTAATTGTTATTATTAGATCACTTATTTCCCATAATTTAGGATTTTTGTTTCCAAACATCCAAAAGGCGTAAAGTTCCATTGATATCTGGGCTCTCGGATGGAACTTGTCAGTTCACCACAGTAATCTTTTCAAACAATTGTTGTATTGATTGTTCTTTGTTAAAGTGGGAAAGGAAGTCATAAACATTCTGTATTTTTATAAATCACACATAAAAAGAGAAGAACCTAAAGGGTAAAATACTCCAATTCAATTGTATTACAAAGATTATTAATCATTAACTGTTATTAAATATTATTAAATACGACATTACTTATTAATTATCAGTCGACAGTTATAATGTATAAATTATACAGTATTATAGATTTAAACGCACTTAGAAGACAACTGATATAAGAATACAAGAAGCAGTTCGTATGCTAGTACAGAAAAAAAACGGTTTCGTATGATCTCAAATTAATTATTGAATGAAGAACACATAAAAACTGAGAGGGAACGAAGAAAGAGAGAAGAAAATACGTTGCTGTTTGAGATTTTTGGTACAAGGACTTCCTGGCCAGTTGTGCCTGTTCATTATTTATTTAAGACCTTTTAATCCAAAAGATGGTTGGATATGATCGTATTGATGGATGCATTTTAGATATCGGACAATTCATCACGATTAGTATGATTTCAAAGAATATGTGACAGATTTAATGGTTCCTACAAGTTATATAGCGAACTGAAGGTATTTTTACGAATAGTAGAATAATAAGGACAGTTGGAGAACATATTTGACTGTAACTTGGGTCTGACAGTAGGAGCATTGAGGAGGACTTTCTACCCTGAGTAAGAACAGATGAGTGAGGTGGAATATGAGCGATAAGGGTTCTCATCAGTACTGTTTCTTCTCATCTGTTGTACGTGTAGTTTGATTCCCATATTTGCGGTTCGTTTTTAAACTTGTAGAAGCATGCTATTCACCTGGGCTTGCTATAAGCTGAGACAAGTGGTCTCTGCACGCTGCTTGTATAAAATATTTTTTTAGTCTATATAGGGCACTTGAAACGATGGGGTTACACCATGAGGTTGTTTTGCAGCACGATCCGCTTCTTTTTCATTTCCACGAATGCGAGAATGGCCTTGGATCCAACAGAACATCACAATATGGACACATTACAATAGAGTACATTGCGAGCGGATGGTTTTTAGTTCAGGGCGCGAAGAAGAGAGATTACTTCTTCAGTGATTGCACTAAGAGAATCTGTATATGTCATGGCACTTGAAATAGAAAGATCAGCAACTCGATCCAGGGCTCATTTATTTTGCATAGAGTACAGAAGTGAAAATACCGCATGTTATTGGTGATGAGGGAGTAGGGAAAAAAGAAGAGGAAACTGCATCAGAACCTAACTCAATGTCAGTTTTAGAACCATATATATAAATTTTGCAGGACTGGGAAATTAATAATCCAAGCTCAGTATCAGGCTGAACTAATGTCCTTTGGAAGAGTCAGTGGTGGTGGATTTCTGTTCAGCCATTATTTAAGGGTCAAGATTCTGTTTTATCTATCATGGAGTTGAAGTTGCCCTTCAATAATATTCATGCTCTATCACAACAGATGATGGTTAGGTCATCCGCATACATATAAGACTTGGATGGTTTTGGGACATCTCATGTGAGGCTATTAATTCGGATTGCAAGTAGGATTATGCTGAGTATGGAACCCTTGTGACTACTGAAGGAATACATACAAATCTCGGTTGCAAAGGAAGTAATGAAATAAAGAAAGGCATTAATAAGAATAAAATCATATTTAGAAGCTGGTTGAAATTAGGTAATTTTTAAAAATTTTAAAAACTTTGTAACAAGTATAAAATAACTTTCCAACGCGAATTAATTTTTTTAGGTTATCAGCTAATTACCACGTACAATCCATGAAATACAAATTTTATGCAGGAAGCTCTTATAAATTAAAACTTTGAGTAAGGGACTAGTTAAATATTGTGTTAGCTATTTATTGCTCTGAAATGACTAAGAATTGAAGTACCTGTTACCCCTTGTCACTATTATAAAAATGGTTCATCTGTTCTAGAATGTTTTAAAGTCTTTTCATCGATGAAACCAAGAATGCAGCTGTCTGTAGTGAAATTATGAATAATCTAGCCTTACCTGCTTTGTAACATCCTTTGGAGAAGAGTTATCAACATGACAATCCTCCTTTTAAATATTAGAATTCTTTATTGCATACACAAGGCACACCGCTGTACACAGCAGCCTTCACAACTATAAGCCATGGCTTTGGTACGCTCTGAGAGCTTCAATAGCATTAGTAACTCGAAAACTATGGGTCGTGTATAAAGGCATTGTCTAAACTTTCAGGAACCATTAAATCTGTCACATATTCGTTTATATGGGAGTTCCTTTAAGCAACCAAAACCAAATCATGATATTAGGGTCCCCCGTAAATGATTACATCTACCCGTATATTTTATTTTGTCTGCAAATTTCGTGTTTTCTCTGGTCGATTTGCCTGTTTACTGGACGAAAACACCCCATTTCTGTGGGGAAAAACCTTGCTCTCTATGCCTGAGACCTGGCCGAAAAACTCAGCCATGGAGTGAAAAAAGCCCACTAAAGTTCCTCGCGTCATCGACGGGATTCGAACCCGGGTTTTTTCCACCCGGCGTGGGGAGGATACCACTGTGCTACCCGCGCAGGCAGTTCTTTTAAGCAATAAAAATTGCATTGAAATTTGAACCACTCACGGGAAGTAACACAAAGGAAATTTTTTTTCACCAATCTTTATGGACGATCGTGACGCCTTGGTGTCCATCATTATTTTCTCATAAACAATCAAGACTGGGTATTGTGTTCTCCACAGTTACCTTAAGAATTTCCCGACGGATTGTGTCCTTCAAATCTGAAAAAGTTGGTTGTTGCATCTCATCAATTCTTTGAATCACTTCTTGTGATGATTACTTCTACGCTTAAGAGTTAGGTATCATTCTTCAAAACGCGCTACAATATTTAATACGGTTCTTATCGAACAAAAGTCCTTGAGACAATTTTCTCCTTTGCACTATCGCAATTTTCGTAATAAAGTATAATTACAAAGTTCTTTATCCTTAGACAAAAATTTAAAACAAACTTGACTGGACATGGTTACCGAAGCTAGGGCTACAGCTTCAAGCTTTTATTATTATTATTTTTTTTTTTGACAACGAAGAATAAAATTACGACGAGCAAACACACACACACACACACACAACGGTACGCACGAGTCCATGCGCGATAAATGGCTTCGTATTAAAGGCTGTATCACTTACACATCAACTTAAATCACGCTCAGAAATTAAAGCCCTTTCCACTACTGGTCCCATGGCAAAGTAATTTGATATTTCTGGAATTTTAGCTGTACAATTTAAAGAAATATGCATCCCAAAAGTTTGGGAACAGGTTAAATCTTTCTCATAGCGAGGCTCCCAGAGTGCTCGTAACTCAGTCGATGTTATCTGGAAGAAACGGTAGAGCCATGCACCTCCATAAATCCCACAGGACTGCAAGCAGCTGGGTTGCTGCAAACACTACAGGAGGCAGAATGCAGAGGCCAGTCTGCTTAGAGTTCGTTGATTTAAAGCCCCTGTTTCCGTGTGCCACCGCCTCTGTAAACAGCAGGATACCATATATCTTGCATACAGCGCAGACTAAGGTATATTTATTTTCAACTATCTCTTTTGGGATAACTGAATCTGTGCGAGGATGCCAAAGGTCCTGCTTAAATAGCTGGGCATTTAAAAGCAGAAATAACGCGATAGAGGAATGTTGCGAAGAGCTGGAACACGTTGATTTTCCCCTCCGCTAATAAAATCGTCTTTAGTCCAGAGTCAGGTGCTTGCCAAGGAGTGGGCTTCTAAACGGTTAAAAATGATGGCAATATACTCCAGAATCTCTGTTTCACGGTGATGCTTTACCAACAATGGATATTTCAGAGTGGAACGGGATATAAATGGTCGCAAAATTGCTTCATAAAACGGGAAAAAGAAAACCAAGCAACTTTCTTCCGAAAACCAGATGTTCAGCGAAATGACTTCATCGGAGAGTGGTCGCGTGACAGCTCTTTAAAGAGAACCATATAAAAGAGGAAGAGTGCATTCATGGTTAAGGCTGTGCTTTGTTTTTCTAGTGAATTATCTCACCGCAAGAAGTCTTTAATTCATATTTTTTTTGTGCTCATGTGTATATATGTGTCATCCTCATATGAAGATCGTTTCGAAGGAAACACCAACGATCATCTGCTACAAATAAATCATATATTAAACGAAATGGCTGAAATTACCAGCCATTAAGATTTAGCTTATGAAGTCCATCATTTGGGACTGTTAATCATGATGAGGACTGCTAGTTGCTTATGTAAATTAGGCGATTTCTGTTTGTGGGAGAAAAGTTGTGCAATTCAAAAGAGATCTTGTAACGAAACAAAATTCATTTTTTTAATTTAAGTTTTTTATTAATTTTAATCCTGACACCCTATAACAGAAATTTAAATCAAAATTTTGAATAAACATCGTAGCTTAAATTTGTAATAACTGATTTAGAACTCCGGAAGGTCGAACGTGGGTTGAATGAAGCAACTAACAAGCCACACATTTATATGTATAAATTGTATGAATTCTACCGTCTTGTTGTCTGTTATGCGGAATGAAAAACACGAGTTTTTGGAATTAAAATATGCAACGTTTTCTTCTAAGACCGAGAAAAACGATAAGTCCCTTCCATTTCTAGAGAACGGGAGGGACTTTTATGGGTTTTTTACATTGTTTATAATATATCATGCTTCCACTCCATGATAACACCCCGACGATCGACTTTGGATGGTACAAGACTGTCAAAAATTGCACGAACCTCATTGATTAATATTAATTAGTGGGTTATGTCGAGTATTTGTAGTTCCTGGCACTGAGGTTCATAATCGTTTCTTCAGTGCTATTTCTATTTGAGTATTTTGTCAACACGCGAAATTAAAAATTATCATAATTACTGATATATTAAATGCATATAACAAATAATTTTAACTGACTGTGTGTGTGTTGCCATGAAGCGAGCCATAACACGGAATAGTCATGGTTTCAAAGGATGAACAGTTCGTGAACATGCTTTGCTGGTTAGACGAACCACTTCAAGGTTAATGGTGCTGTGAATCATCATAATTGTGAATTTTAATATTCACAATTATGATATAATATTCACAATTACATTTAATATTAATATTCAGGTTCTCTTCAGAGAACCTGAATATTAATACAGACCAAACCGTGAATTTGACAGGGCTTAAAATGTGGTGGTGTATCCTCTAAGGCTATTTTAGCACCACTTTTCTTTTAGGAGCGTGGTTACTGGTGGTGGGCACCTTAACATGCACTAGACATGCATTGTACCTATCCTTCATCAGATGTGCCGGAATAAAGAAGTTTACTAAGAGAAAAATGGAACGTCACCACATTTCCATTGTTGATGTAAGAGCCTAGCATGATCTGAATATGCACACGGTTGGATAGGTTGAAGAGGAAGTGCACGATGTAGTGGTGTATCCTCTTTTTCTATCACGTTCACCTGATTTGAATATGCTGGAATTTTATCTGTGGGGTGATTTATCTGACGGCTATAGTGTACACCTGTGATCTGAAATCAGTTACAGTCTAAGAACTAAGACATGAAATTGAATTGAATGATCTGGGCATCTGTGTCAGTATGAACTCTTCCTCAAGTTCGTCGCTTACTTCCTCGATATTGCCAACAAGTGAACATTGAATATCTTGATATAATGAATCTTGTATTTAACCCATTGTTTCACTATATTCCATAAATATTTTCTTTCTATACAAATAAAATATTCTGGCACGAAACGTGTATACATTTTAAAGATACCCTGTATAAAACTACGCTGCTGGACAAAATTAACAGAACAAAATGTTTTTCATGAATATTTTATTGTGAACAGTGTCGCCGAAGGCGAATATTTAATATCATAGTCATCCTGGCATGAAAATTCCGGGTCTCTACGAAAAATCGAGCTACCACCTTACAGAGTTGTAATTATGCAAATTGTTCATACCTATAAAAACACGGGTTGCGACCACATCACTTCATTCACGTTTTTTCGGCTTACTCAGTGGAATAGCCACATCTCCAGTACTCAGGATGACAAGTCATTGTCGTTTAGAAGGTTCTTTGAGATGGCAGGTCGTTGGGCGACTTGAAGCCGAGCAGGTGAAGGTGGCACGTTAGCTTAATGTGTCACGCAGTATCTTCTCAGTACTATGGAAGCAGTTTCAGGAGACAGAAACCATTAAAAGAAGAGCGGCCAAGGTCGCCCGAGGGCAACGTCAACCAGAACAGACCGCCGTCTGGCAATAACAGCAAGCTGAAACCCTACGATGTCCTGCCATCAACTGTCTCTTGATGTTGCTGCGGCTAAAAGTAAAAACATTTCCAAGCAGACTGTGTTAAGAAGGTTCAATTCAAGTGGACTCTACGCAAGGAATCCAGCGGTTTGTATCTCATTAACGCAAATCTCATATCATTTCTATCTCATTAGCGGTTTGTATCTCAAAAACCACCACAAAGCTGGCCGAAACTGATTCCATGAACATGTGACTTGGAGCCCTGAAAAATTGGGTACATTTCTCTTCTCTGATGACTCCCGATTTAGCCTACAAACAGATTCTAGACGTTATTTCATCTGGATTGGTTGGTTATTTGGTTTTTAGGAGCATTAGCAGCTAAGGCCATATTGCTCCGGGGGTATGCGGTGGTCATTCCCTGATCTTTCCGCATCCTCCGTATTTGGTGGGCTCGAACCCCGGTCTAATCAAGAAGCGTGTGCTACGCACTGCTGCTCCTGCCCACCTGGCTACGGAGGCGCCTTTTCATCTGGAAAAAAGGAGGAATGCGGAACCATCCCTCCAACATTAGAGAAAGGGACACTTACGTAGAAGGCAGTGTTCTCCTGTGTGGCGAAATAATGATCAATGGCCCTCTTCATGTTTAATGAAGAGTTTAATGTCTAATGAATAATGACCCTCTTCATGTTTTTGATAGAGGTATCCTGTGTGACTTTTTCTTGGTGGTTAGACCAGGTTTAGACCAGGTTTCCTCACTGTGGTGTAGTTGGACCAGGTTTTCTTTTCATGCCGGACAACGCCACTGCATATAGAGCTCAAATGGTGGAGGAATATCTTGAAACTCAAGATATCCAACTACTGCCATGGCTAACAGGATCATCAGACTTAAATCCGATCGAACATGTGTGGGAGGTCCTTGGACGTTGCATTTCAGGCCGACAGCCAACTCTTCAGTCATGTGGTAAGCTAAGGTCATGTGGTAAGCTAAGTTATTCCCCCTCCCCACTCCTGAAATGGAGTTGGTGGGAAAAATCGTGAAACCCTCATATAAGACCGACTAACTCGATTACGGAGTGAAAAAATCCTGCTTACCCCCCCCCCTTATCAGCATGGTGATGTTTATAGAATTTTTTTTTGTCATGGAAAGATAGCGATCATGGTCATTGGGTTACCATGCTAGAGTTATAGTAATATATCAGTCGTTCTGATATGAAGTAGTTCTTGAATGGCCTTGAACTGTCTTCGTGACATTTTTTCTGTTTCTTAGAATTGTCTCCAAAACCTGGCAGCCATTCTATTTTGGCACTTTTGCTAACCCTGATTTGGCCTGCTTCCATTCCTGTATTTTTCTCACCTTTGAATAGTGTAAGGACTGTCGCATTGACATTTTGTGAGAAAGTTGACAGTCTGCGATCGAAAGGCAGAATGAAAAAGATCGACATAAAAGCTCCTTCGCAAATCTAGTGAATAGTTTGGCGTTTTTGCAAGAACTTAAGTAAATCGATTTTATTCAACATATTTTCTTCTATATATATACATACTGTTCACTATACAACGTTGTCCCCTCGTCTTGATTTTTATTTATTCTTGAGTTTCTGAATAAAAGTTAATGTTTCTTATCTTTTGGATATTATTGTATTATAGGCTGTCTTTTCTTTTATCTGATTAACAAAGAAAGAAAGAAGTAATGTGAACAAATGCACGCTTAGAAACACTTAATAGAAAATCCAGAATTTTAGTATTTTTTTTTAATCTTTCAGTCTATTCTTTTTTTTTCTATTCTTTCTCAAACCAATAATCTCCTGAGCTTTACCAGTCTTTCGGGATATCTTCCCTACTCTCAAAATTGTTGTTTCCAAAAACACAGAGCATTTATACTCCCATTGTATGATTGATGATTTATGGTGTTTGCTTACTCTCTAAAGGGAAAATTGCACAATGGAGAGGAGAGAGAAAGAAAGAAACACTGTAATCCGAGATTAGTTAGTTGCTGTTTTAAATGTTAGAGCTTTTATTAGATAAGCCTTCTTCATGGATGTAACACATGTCTGCATGGATGGCTAAACGGGAAAGACTAACAATTTTCCATACTTAAATCCTCAAAAGATGCGTGAAAATCCATTTCCATTTATAAGCCTAACAAAAATGGAATATTTAAAACACCAGAATGTATTTTAATATAATTAAAACCCCTACCTACGCCTAAACCCTAAATTAACTGTATGGATTCCATCAGTTTAAGACTTAAGTTCTATTCAGCAATGCGGACATCTCGAACATCTCTTCATCCTCATCTGGTATTTCTCCACTCAGTAGTCACGACGAATCCTTTCATCAGTACTGCAGGTTGTTTGATATTTAATTTCTGTTCAGGCTAATGCATTGAGTAAATCCAACAGCATATCGGGTTTGAATGTATGCTCAACTACGACGTCATTGTTTTATCTCCTCGTAAATAGTTTCCGTGTAAAATGACACTAATCTAAAACTATATATTTATACAGCACGCTTTCCGCGTTCCCTCCCCCCTCCAGGATGATGTCGATAATTGAAGCAGGTCACCCAAGAACGGGCAGTCACAAGGCTAAATCGACAAACGACAGTTTACATTGCTATAGTTCGGAGATATTCTCCTCCTAAAAATCGATTGGTTCACGGGGCTTGATGGATAATTCCTCACTGTGGATATAGCACACGTCCACATACTCCACACGCTCGTGAAACAGCAGAGAACCAACTCTGCAAGTTATTACGTGTGCTACTGTGATGATTTATTAATCAGTTTTAATTCCCCCTTTAATGCGAAAGCAGATGGAACCCTCGTTTCCTGTTGCGGCTACCGAGAGAGAGAGAGAGAGAAAGATTTTCTCCGTTTATATCATTTGATAGATTTTGAAGCAATCCTGTTGCTACCTTAAGTTCTATAAAAAGACAAAACGAGTTACTGTTTTTGTCTTCTTAATGTTCAGCGAACCACAAAATAGCGGAAAATGATTTCTGGCTACAATGAAATCCGTCAGGAGTTTTCAAAAAACTTTCACTGAAACTGCTTAGTAATTGCTTAATCTCTCTCTTTCTCTCTTTCTCTCCGAGGCACTCAGGAGAAATTTTCGCTTACTCGTTCATTTTGAAAGAAAGGAATATTCGTGGGGGTGCTAGAACTGTTAGAGCCCTCACTTACAGTTCATGTTTCAGGTGATAAATCACTAGCTACCAAGTGGAAAAAAAGTTTGCAAAAAGGCGAAATCAGCGATTTTCCCATTTTTGGCAATTCCATTGGACGTTTGAAAGTTTCTTTTTTCTTCTCTGTAGTGGTCTGTCGATTTAGATAAAATGGCTTTCACCTGGCATCCTTTCTTTTTTATCTACTGGTAAAAAAGCGAAAACAAATAGAATGAGCAGAAAACTAATTTAAAATGCTTTGTTAGTTAAGAATTAAATCACTTCAAGAAAACATTGAAAAACTCGCAAGTCTCCAGATTTGCTTTTGTCTGTACAATCGAGCGTGACCTTTACCACCAAAAAGGAGTTAACAGAAGATTTGGCCGATAGCGCTGCTTACAAGCGAACCAATATCGAGTGGCAGCTTGATGCCTATCTTTACTTTCGACTTAATTACTCTGAAATGCGATACATCAGTTCGTTAAAGATGTTTCACCTACTCCAAGGAACTAGCGTATATTCTTCTTTAATAGAATATTGCCTCTTGTTGTGCCACAGCACAATGTACTCTTTCTGCTTATCAGCGTCCTTTTAAGGACGCTGATAAGCAGAAAAAGATCCCTCCTCCTCACCGTTACTTTCTTAGGGTTTCTTTATACTACCGCGGTAACTATCTTTACCTTTTTCTAACTGGATTCACCCGTATAATGGAAATCATCTAACATAGCTTCTTACTGTGCGGGTTTACGATGGAGCATCTGTCTTTTTGACTCAACGTTACTTATTCTCGGTGGCTACCGCCACCCAGATGGCACCGTTTCGAAGCTTATTGGCTACTGATCCGTGGGTAGGCAGGTATCCTGTTGTTGAAATAGTGACAACCCAGTTATGAAGTATAACTCAACAATATGAGAGATGCCTGATGGTGTGCGTGGTTTAACCTAAAAGATTTTTCTTGGCTAAATGCCTAAGAGTATGAAGGAGTTTACTTATGCATGGGTAATGCACCCACCCATGCATAAGTAAACTCCTTCATGCAAGTTAGTTCGTCTTGCATCAACATGATGTACTGACCGGTACTACGCCACAGCATTCGCGTCACAACATTACCGTATTTAATACATATGGTAAAAAGTGTTAGTGAAGTTCTATCAACGTCGTGTCTTCGAGGTGATTTGTGTGCTCAATCCATTGACGTGTTACAAAACTTTAAATATTTAATACACTCATAGTAGAAGCTGTATATCTTTCTATCGTGAATTCCTAAGACCAAAGCGTGTTTCCATAGGCCGAAAGTCTGCTACAAACCGAAGTCATAGACAGAAAGTTGCCAAATGAGTTTTTGTAAGCCTTAAGTTAAATATTGGATTAAATATTTGTAAAAGAATAAGAGAAGTTTACCTCAATATGATACATAGAACACTCCAGTATGATACTCTCCAGAAATTAAAACGAAAACAAATAAAATAATCTAAAATCTTACATTACAGTAAGAAATAATAATCAGTAATTAAAAATTAAATGAACACAATTAAAAATAAAAGCAACTTAACGCAATTAAAAATTAAGTAAAAAATTAATTTAACGAAAACAAAAAAATTAAAACGATTTTCCTTCCTGAAGCTGCTTTACGACCATTTGTTGTGATCACAGAAATGAAAATTACCGAATAGGGGTGAGTATGGAACTTAAATAGGGATTATTTGTCTTCGCGCATGCCCGTAAAGGACCACGAGTCGGAGATTAGCAGGCAAACATTAACAGAATTCTCATGTAATTAAATTTCGATTGGTTTCTGCAATTAATAGTCTTGTATAATTACGTTGAACACTTAAGTATTTTGTCCTCGTTAAATAAAAAAGTATGTTTTTCATTAACGGCATGAAAGGCTAATTCTGACGCTGCTGAACGAGAAGCACGAACTGAGGCCGCGTGTTGATTAACACGAAAATTCAGAGGAAACCGCGTAGAACCCTGATAAGACGAGTCGCAATCCCCGCAAGAAATGTTGTATACTATGTCATTTTTTGTGTCGCGAACGAAGAAAGGACTGAGCGATTGTTCAGTATAGTGCGAAATTTCCGTATTGGCCTGGCTACAATTTTAAATTCGATATCTTTAAAGAATCTGTTAAGTTGTTTGCGCCATTGTTCAACATATGGGATAGAAATATAAAGTATTTTTTGATATTACTATTGTTAGTTGGTGTATATTTTTTTGTATTCTATCCTTAGCTTGTATCCTAATTCTGTCTATTGTAGCAATTGGGCAACCCCTGTTTAAGCATCTACTGGTTAATATTTATATTTCTGAGCCCAAAGTAGATTCTGTCGTTGAATATTTATAAGCATCGAGAAATTGATTAAAGATAATCGATCTTTTGTAGGTGAACGGGTGATAGCTGTTATAATGTAGAATCATACCGGTGTTTGTAGGTTTACAATAGATGTTAAATTAGATTTTATTCGCGTCCCGAGTAAGCACGAAATTTAGAAAATTTAATGACTTAGTATTATCCGTATTCTACCTCTCCTGTGTAAATTTAAGTCTAGAATGAATATTATTAAACGATTTGGAGAAGTGTTTTGAACCAAATTAAAATGAATCGATTTTGCAAAAAAAAAAAAAAAAAAAAAAAAGAAAAGAAAAACACGCAGCACTTCTCAATATAATCGAAGACATAGAAACAGGTATTTTTCAATATCAGTTCTGTGAGTTCTTTCATAATAATGAAAAAGAAAGAACCGATGTACTATGGTCCTTGTTTGGGAAATTAATTGCAGCAACGAAGTTTGAAATATAACAAATTATCTGAGTTATTTTTGGCATTTTAAAAATTCCAGATAGTACTTTTGAGTGTGAGAGAATATTCAATCAGGTGAAAAAAATATATATTAAAACTGAGCCCGGATCTGTTTCTGATGAAACTTTGGAAAAATGCTTTTGGTTGCCAAGTCTAAGCAGCAGTACCATTATTATAAACAAAACTTTTACTTCGAATTTCTGAAGAGGGTAAAGTCTGCAACGGTATTTTTCTTGAAGCAACCATGATCCATGATGTCAAACAGACAGTTCAAATAGAAATCCACAGACAGGAAAATCCTAGGTAATCCAATGTTCTAAAGCATACCATATTGATAAACAATCCTGTTCATTTGATATAAAATATGCATGTTATCATTGAAATTTAATTTCTACTGCAGTGTGAACTTTAAAAACCTGTTTTTTATGAAAAATCTTGCTTTTCTCCTTTAAAAAATCTATTTTTTTTTTTCATTCTTACCGATCTCCAGCTTTCCAAAAATCGAAAGTTGGCACAATACGTATAAATTGAATGAGGTACAAGAATTACACAAAGAAATTCTGTTTTCTTTTATATTCAGTATTTTAGGTACCTCTTTAAATCAGTACCATTTGATTTTCCAGAACTCCTTAGACATAACACGTTGATGATGATGACCAGAATTCGGGCTCTAACTCCTTTGCGAAAATGGCACTTCCATAAACTTTAAGAGGCATTTTTGGGTCCATTTGGTATGATAAACGCGACTGTATTCGCTATCCAAAGAAAAACTTAAATTGGCGCCTTAAGTTTATTTTATTTATTTATTTTCTTTTTTTTTGTGATAATAATATGGATATTGTATAATAGGACAAATTGTATTTAAAATATGAGTTTTAAAATTATAATAAAAAATATATCTCTGCCAAAAAACAACTCAAATTTCTTTTTTTTTATTTAAATTATTAAAATTAAAATGCTTTATTTAAAATTTATTTTATTTTTAGGTTAGAGTAGTTAGGCTGGGTATCAGAATATTTCTCAGAATGTAATAATAAACATTAAGTTTTAAATAATGAAAAAAAAAAAAAAAACTCGGATACCTTTAAAAATAAAAGAGAAAATTTAAGACTAATTTTTTTAGAATTTTGTATTCTATATTGTTTAGATTTTAAGCGATTTAAAAAAAAAAGTATATTTGAATAATATAATGAAAGGTATGCAGAATTTCTGAAACATTAATTTAAAAGGTGAAATGTATTTTGGATTAAAAAAAATAAAACATATCAACAGTCCCTTCTGGAATAAATTGTTTTGTCACTCTGCCAGCTGGTATGGTATCTCATCATGTTTGCCATAGATTAATAATCTCATTAATACACCTTTTCTTCTCGCGTTTAGTATCTAAGTTAGTATTTATTTCTTCTTGATGCGAAAACAAGCCTACGATACAACATATACTAATTAAGGGGTATTGCTCTTGCCAAGTACTTGAAGGGCGACAGTGGGTGAGATTCTGCACAAAAAAAAACCCAAACTATTATTTTTTAGGTCACCCGAATTCATCTGCCATGCTGTGTCTTATGTATATTAATTGCGTGTGTTCTATGGTGATTTGTCTGTTTTTGCTGGACGAAAAACCCCAATTTCTGGGGGGAAAACCTTGCTATCTACGCCCGAGACCGACTAACTCAGCCACTGAGTGAAAAAAGCCGATTAAAGTTCCTCGCGTCATCGACGGGATTCGAACCCGGGCCTTTTCCACCCGGTGTGGGGATGGCGGTGACGATACCACTGTGCTACACGCTCAGACAGGTTCTGCACAAGGTGATAACGACAGATGAGACACGGCTTCATCATTTCGACTTAGAGAGTAAGCAACGGAACTCTGTTTGGAAGTATATGCCAATACCGAAAAAAGCAAAAGTTGTGGTTTCTACAGGAAAGGTTATGGTAATCTCTTTTTTTGACATTCAAGGAATCGTTTACCAGCATGTTGTGCCACATCATATGACTATTATGGAACCTTACTACAGAACTACTGCAATTTTGTGGGATTATATTCGTCACAAATGACCAAAGCTACAAGCAGATGGGTGGATGCTGCATCACGGTAATACGAGAATTAATACTGCTCATACTGCCATCGAGTACTTAGCCAGCATTAATGTCAAATGTGTTCCTCATCTGCCCTATAGCCGTTTAAACACTACCCTCCCACATCACGTGAAAGACCCGAATTCAAATCTCGTCAATGACGCAAATTTTTATGGGCTTTTTTTCACAACGTGGCTAAATAGTGGCTAAACCAAACATGCTACCCTCTCAGCAGAGGGTAGCATGTTTGGTTACTCTGGTTTTTTGTCCAGCAAACAGACAAATCGACCACAGAACGCACGCATTTTAAAGACATAATATATTCAGTATACTGTGCAATATGGTCTATGGACACACAAACACACATTTTAAATGTAATTTCTGAAGACATAAATGAATTAAATAGCGAGGAACTTAATCTTTTAGAACAAGACACTATGTGAAAAGAAATAATTATTCTTAACATGAAGTAAACTCATTTTTCGTAGCACTATTATGAATGATCTCGTTTGACTGTTTAAACTATTTTGTGAAGATGTTACGAAATTTTCATATTGGTGTTTACCTAATCCACAGCTACTCCATAAAATTTTCTTCGAAGTCAAATTTTACGTACATTTGTATTTTTATTATTAATATGTGTAAATTAGATTCAAATTTAGAAACTCTGCATATAAAAGCTACTAACCTTTCATTTAGAAGACCTTTTATGATTTATGGATTCCAAGGAATAAATTGATTATTCATATTCGTGTCTTCTCAGTGACTTGAAGACGTAAATTCTTTGAAGAGTTATTAAAATCCAGCTGTGCTTTTCATAAGCATAAATTTCATAAACATTAATGCAATTGTATAGAAAAGTATTGGATATGGAGATCAGAATTAGATTATATTCTATAGGATTGGCAATGCAATTCTCGCCAAAAATCTCATTGATTGGCATTCCGAATTGAATAAATTAACGAATATAATAGAATAGAATTTGAGCAGTGCGTATATTTTTGGCTTTCGGATAAAGGAACAAAATTTTAATCTGTTATTAATATCCAGATTACTTAAATATAAAATAACTGTTGCGTTTTTTCAGGCAAGCTTCTCTTGTGTAGAGATTCTCCTCAGCCTGTTTGATAGCTATGGTTTAAAAAATTATCTAGCTCATCTTCTTTTTGGGGGGATTGCTTGCACATTGCCGTTGTGTTATCATTGCTGTCGGTTAAATAGAAACACAAAAAAAAGTGAAATTTTACAAGTTTTTTTCTAATAACTAGCTCTTCTTCTTTTATCCAATCTATGTTTATTGGGATTGGGAATTACGAAAGATATGATAGCTTAGAGCACCTTAGTAGTGCGTATTGATTGGGGTTCAACAGACAAAGGATACTGGATGTTGGACTCAAATTTCTGTAGATTATAGTTTTCAAGGAATACGTGTGAAAAAAGGTTGTTTCAAAGAACAGAAATAGAAGAAATGACAAAAAGAAAAAGTTGGTTAATTGGATACTAATGAAATAATCAGTGCTCGTCCAGGTGAATAAACTACTTTTAAGTTGATGCGACCATTTAGAAGGGACACTACAAATATGATCAACCTATTTCGAGTTTTGCAATAATTCTATTAGCTTATGTTAAATTCAATTATTTTTTTAAAATAAATGTTAAACTTAATTTATATTTTTTTGTAAATGCATGTTCAGATTTAACAAATTCTTTGTAAATACAGTGTTAAACTTCACAAATTCCTTGTAAATACACTGTTAAAGTTAACTCAGTGTTTTTATGAATACAAGTAAAACGGAACTTAATTATTTTGTTTTAAATGTATGTTAAACTCAGTATTTCCTTTAATAAGTATGTACTTAAGTATTTCCTTTTAATACTTGTATAACTTGTTATATCTATTCATGTACATTCTTTTAGCCAGGCGGCTTGTACTGTGATGAAATCAAGGTTAATAATAATTATTATTATTAGAATACACTACACTCAGTGCCTCCAGTGATTTTCAGAAACAGGGATATTGAATTGTGAACAATCTTGATGCCAAGAAAACTCCGGATCCTGATGGCATTTCTCCACCCGTTCCGAAAACCTGTTCTCCTGAGCTTGCTCCAATTCTGCTTTGTTACACTTTTTTACTTCTCAGGTGGCAGACCATCTTAGGTGGAAGATTGTTTAGACCTTTATGCCAAACAAAGCCTTAGAAATATCAAGATTGAGTTTCACCGAACTTTTCTGTCGAATTTATTCAAAGATGTGTAATATAACCAAAGTATCACTGGTGGATCTATACTGATGGAATCCATAATGGCGATCGTTGATGAGATCGAAGATTTTGTCTCTGGTAAATGAAAAATTCTAAAGCTGAATGAGAAATAAAAATATAAGATACAGAATTATATTATAAAAGTTCTGATAATTATATAATCAAATTCCGGGAGATAGAGATAGCGGAACGAATTGTGTCCGCGTTCGGATGGTTTGTTTGTTTGTTTTGGTTTTTAGGAGCATTAGCAACTAAGGCCATATTGCTCCGGGAATATGCGGTAGCCCTTCCCTGACCTTCCCGCATCCTCCGTATTTGGTGGTGACAGGCTCGAACCCTGGTCTAATCAAGAAGCGTGTGCTACGCACTGCTGCTCCTTCCCACCTGGCTACGGAGGCGCCCGTTCGGATGGCTGGCAATCGTAGTTCGTATTCAAGTATGGGGGACAATGTTTTGCATACTTCTGTTTGTGTGTAGTAAAGGTAAAATATCTGTAACTGAACAGTTTACCAGCCTTAAATATTATATGTTATTAAAAAATTCCAGCTGAAACACTCATCTTGCTAAAACAACCGATGGTATGGATTCAGTGAAATATGGATTCAATAAACACAAGCTTCTGTTTCGGCAAAAATGCAAAAAAAACGGTGGAACGTTTACTGGAACTGCCCACCTTTACTGCACAGAATGGTTTCCTGGATTGTTTCTAACCATGTTTTCAATCGCTGGCAAAGTTTCTTACATTTTAATATTTGTGATCATTCATAGAGTTCATTACCAGGATAGTTATATTTTTATTTCGTGTACAACTGAGATTTTTTAAACTTCCTTTAACAGGAAGTAAGAAGAAGAAAGGCTCATTATTTGCTCAACTTTTATAAGTTCGATTTTTCTTTTGGGTGTGTTTTTGCTTTCCAGGAGGCAGTCATAAACATTCACACAAAAGGGTATACAAGCAACTCAAAATAAAAATTTAAAAAAAATAATAATAATAAATGATAAAATTATATACGCTTACAAAGAAATAATGTTAATGAATTCATTGCCAAAGCTCTCTTCTTAATATATAATGTCCTGAAAATCTTCTGTAGTCTTCATCACAGAATTCTCTTTGATAAACAGCTGAAAAATAAATTAATAAATTATGTTATCTTTAATACAAATTTTAACAATATTTAAAAGAAAAAACGAGAATGAGACACTTCTTTGTTATTCTATTTCAGTTAAATAATGAAGATTCTTTCTCTCTTTTTTTTTAAATTCTACATCTACTTGACATGACACACAGCTATTCTTTAGCAAATAAATAAAACAGTTATTGCCTTGTCTGTAGTTACACTGTAGAAACATATCTTTGATAAAAAGGAAATAAATATGAATAAATTTTGGTTTTGTAACCATTACAATTAAGAAGATTGTCAAACATATCATTATTCACAACTGTAAGAAGTCAACCGTTTTAGGCGGGTTAGCATATACACTCAGTGATAACTGAATTATGACCACCCCCATCCGTAATGGACTATGCAGCATTGCTCGCAATATAAAAAGCAGAACAGCTAGTGGTAATTTGCATCTGATCGTGCAAGTAAAAGTGATAAAGTAGCAGTTATGGGACGTAGTAAAGATATCACAGAATTTAAAAATAGCATGATAGTTGGAGCTCGTGCTTCAGGTGCATCCAAATCGGAAACAGCATGTCTCGGTTTCTCACGGCCCGCTGTGGTTATGGTGTACAAAGAATGGTGTGGAACGGGTCAAACCACCCTCCATCGACAGAACTGTAAAGGATTTTCACCGCATTATACGGGCTCAACGGCAAGTCACTGTACAACAGTTGACATCGTAATACGATATGGGGAATGAAAGAACAATATCCCAAATGACGATGCGCCTCACACCCAGACGGGTGTGAGGCGCATGGGGTTCCAAAGCAGATGACCCAAAAGACACCCTATCCTCACTGCTGATCATTATCGACGGCGAATGCTGTGGTGTCAACAGCACGCTGGTTGGATTCTGAAGGACTAGAAACGATTGTGCTGGTCGGATGAGTCCAAATACTTGGAAATACGCCGACGGACGCTTCGTGTGCAGCGCAAGCAGCACTAGTCCATGGAACCATCGTGCATGGTGCCCACTATCCAAGCAGTTGGCGGTGGTTGCTTAATATGGGCATGTTTTGCCAAGAACTGGGACCCTTGGTATGTACGGACCGACGCCATATTTTCAGCCCATGTTGTTCTGTTGGTTCTCGGAAATATTTTAGGTTCAGTTACGATTTCACAGCCCAAGTTCGTATTCCTTCTAAAAAAACACCATAAATAAAAGTGTGTTTCGCATTAATCGACAAGAAAAATGCGGGCTGCTACCAAATTTTCAACGTACATTCTGTTGGGCCCTGGGATGGCTCTGAGTTCAATTCCGATTTCATTGCATGCCCTCTCCAGTTTCTCCTACAGAAAGTATTACTATAAATTTGGAACAAGAGCTCTGATCCATTTTAAAAATTTAAAGGCTTAGAATATTTTGGGAATCTCTGTAACAAATTTCATGTCAATGGATTCACTTATTTCGTTATAAATCATTAATGCTATTATCACATAGCGAAAGCGGCAACGTTACCTCTAATCAAAATTGTACTTAACCCCTGAGTTCATAGATTACAGTGATGAGGTGTAAAAATCCGCGAGGCATGTCATTCCCATAGTATTATGATATAAGCGGAAAACAATGAATATTTTTGAACTTAATCTACCTATTCTCAAAATATTTTTTCCCAATTTCTTTTCCTCAGAGTGAAACATTATGAGATATCAGATAATATATATAAGAGATATAAGATAATATATCTCATAATGAAATAAGAGGATAAAAAACAGATACATACCAGGTTATCCAATTAAAATGCAACTCAATTTACAATGCAACGAAATTTCATTAAAAAGTAATACACAATTTAAGTAGAACCCTTACAAAATGTGCTGGAAGTATCCATCTTGCATTTGCAGACATATTCGCTCTTTTTAATATATTTGACTCAACTCTGTGAAGAATACTCTGATCAACGTGGTGAATTTAGTTGTCAATGGTTTGCTTCAATTTTCGTCCAGATTATGTGGTTGTTTGTTTGAGCTTTATTCTTGAATGCGTAGATAAAAATCTGTAGTTGACACAGTAAACACATTCTCAGAAAAAAAGCACACTGTATTAATATATGATGTACTGCTTTTGAAATACTACTGCTGTTTGAAACGGCCTTTTACCACCTCTCTGAAACATCTCTCTAAAATACTTCTAAAGTATCTCAGTCCATATCCGATGAAATAATATGCTCTGTTGCCATAGTTACCTTGGTACATGTCGTTGAGTTGCGCCATAAATGGTTCACCCAGTATGTATAGTATAAAAATATATTAAAATATATATAGCACCAAACTAGCAACCTCTTGCGAGCAAAAAGAAAATTATAGTGAAAGTGCGAGATTAAATTCGTGATACACAACTCAGCACAGAGAGAAGTGGAGATAAACAACAAAGTAGCAGGCACGGTTGCTAGAAACTTTGCGAAGGCGAGAATAGTTAAGATAGGAGAAAATAGTTTATCTCTATGTGCTCATAAAACAAATGGCTCACGAAAGGAGAAGATGAAGGTGTAGAACAGTAAAAAGAAGAGGGAATGTAGTGAAATGGTAGGGCTCAGTTAGTCAGGGGTCATAATTCCGTTCCTATAGAAAGGACCTTAAACAGAATTCTAATGGAAAAATAACTTAAAATTAATGATAAAAACGAACAAAAGGATAAGGATAAAAATAAAATTTTTTATCCGTATCCATTTGCCCAAAGCAATGCCATACCGCATGTGATGTTTTCTTTTGGTCATCTTTTATGCATTCATGGGTTCAAGCCCCTGACTGCTGAATACGGTCGATCTGCCAACCCGCACTGGACCAGCGTGGCAGATTATGGTCCATTTCCCTCAACATGAATTGTTGAGGAGGCTTCCATCCTGCAGTGGGTTGATAATGGCTGCACTTTACTTTTTACTTTTATGCATTCATGTCCAAATGATGACTGGTGCAGCTATATGAACCCTGTGGAACCCTTTATGAACACCTATGGGATATTGTTGTAGTAGGGGTTTTAGGAGCATCAGCGATTAAGGCCATATTGCTTCCTGTATATTGACTGTAAATTGTGTTCTGAGGTTGATTTTCTGTTTGATGGACAAAAAACCCGATTTTCCGGGAGAAAAATCCATGCTATCCTCGCCTGAGATCGACTAATGCATCCACGTTGTGAAAACGGCCCATAAATTCCTCCCATCATCGAGTGGACTCGAACTCAGGTCTTTTCCTCCCAGTGTGGGGGAGGACGGCGATCTTATCAACTGGGCTAGCCACGAGGACACCTACGGGATGAAATAGAACGTTGGATGAGGACCTGGCTGAAACTTTCCATGTAGTTAACTTAACTTGTCACAGTTCTGCAGGAGGAATGGAGGAATATACCTCTACAGTTGTTCCTGCCCAGCAGCATAAAGTATGTCATAGGGTGTCCATATCTTATTAAAATTAATAGCAGTGACCTTAATGGGAAACCGACATCTGTCGGATCGTTCAACGAGGGTTGTATCTTTACTAGAATCAGTAGTAGTATTGATGAATGTTACATTGATGATTGATATAATATCCATAACTGTACTCATGCCAGCAACTAAGAAAAAAAAAGTAGTTTTTTGCAGTATTTACAAAAAGACATACATTATTCAATAGAACCTACTCTTTGCCACTGAGCAGTGGAATAGCAGCTCATACAACATGAAGTTCCGTCGGCATCTGCCTGGTACCATACCGATGATCTCTGGATTTACGACACACAGAACAAAAAATCCAATAGCGACTATCGAAATTCTCTATTGAAAGGAGTTCGTCTGCTGGCGGAAGTACCACAGCGATTGTAATCACTGTCCTCGCCATAGCGGCTGGAAAAGGACTGAGTTCGAATCCTGTCATGTGGATAGCAAGATTTTTCCTCCCAGAAACTCTGGTTTTCCTTCCAGCAAAACATAAAAAATGACCAGAGACCATACTCATTTTATGGTCATAGTACACATGATCAGATATTAGTTCTTGACACTAATATGACAGTTTTTTTGAAGTATTATGTAGTTTCAATGTTCTTCGTTGTCTTTCAATAAATATTGATTTCCATAACACACAATTCCTTCTCAAATATACTGCATTAATGATATATTTATAGCTGGAATGGAGAAAATTATGTGATAATTCATCACTGCAGTAACGCATTGTGTATTTAGCTTTAATAAGTAATCATAGTTAAGAGGTGAAGGACGAAAATAGGCAATAATGAGGTAATTATAGAAAAGAATTTGCAAATGTAGCGCATGTGATGATGAATCGCAGGAGATTGAAGTATTTCGTTAGCTTAAATTCTTCCCGAAATGAAATGTCTCGTACAGCTTTAATTTGCACACTAGATCCTATCGCGTTTTATTTGTTTGAAAAATAAATGCTTTTGAAAACGCCACGGAGTATTGATTTTGTCCAACGAAATTAAAGGAAAATGAAGTGAAACAAGATTTCCATTAGTCTCACAAATTGATCGAGTGGCATTAAAATTGCAGTTATAGGGGTTGTACAACAGCTGGAGACCCACATTTTCCCGATTTTGGCTAAAGTAGTTTGGAAGATAGATTAAACTATGCGTTCCCAGGCTGCAGCGTTTGTATATCCATCTTCTGATGAACTCGCAACACTTCGGGACTCAAATAACCGTGCTGTGCTGACCCTTTGCGGATCCAAAGGGAAAAAAAAGGTATATTGCATAATATTTTGCATAATTATAGTCCAGATTCACAAGTTGTTCCTCGGTATCCTTTAGTAGTGATCTCAGGATCACTTTTTTTTACAAAATTAAAGATTAATATTGATGTATTAATTTTGCATTTCGATCTAATTAGTATATCAGTAAAGCAATTAAGATTGACTGATGGGTGTTATTATTGTCTCGTCGTCGTCTTCCTCACACTAGGTAGGAAAGGTCCTGGTTCGAATCCCTTCAAAGACGTGAGCAATTTTTATGGACTTTTTACATTCCATGGTTGAGTTAGTCTCAAGTGATGGTTGCGTAGTTTCCCTCCTACAAACTCGGGTTTTCGTCCAGCAAACAGGCAATTCAGCCACAGAACACACGCAATTTACAGACACAGTAAGTCCCTGATGCACTTACATGTTGTCTGTGTGTGCGCGCTGTGGACCGATTTGTATAGTGTGGAGGATTAACTCACGGTGAAAAATCCTACTCTCCATCTGAGACCGGATAACTACAACCAAGGTTATCTTTCTATACATTAAAATAATTTTCCTCCTAGTGATGTTTATTCATCCAATGGGAGATGAGGGATGTGGGTTACGCGGTAATACGTAACAAATACTAAAATACGTAACAGAAGTTTGTTTTACTGTGGATCACGCAAAAACAAGCTTCTGTTTTTGCGTGGTCATTAGATAAACCTCGTGCACGTGCTTTCTTTATCTAGCATGACCACGCGGTACCATTCTTGATTTCCATATGTAACGTATTTATGTATTCATAGCTGAGGAAGAGACACACAGTGTCGAAAGCTTCTGTAAGTATTTTATTTTATTTTATCAAAAGAAGCTAGTATTTCATTTATTTAATTTGTTATTTATAGAAGATTACTTAAATAAAATTTTTCACTTTAGAATTCGCAGCCAGGACTTAAGACTGTTTCTGATAGCATTAATTAAGATACAACATGGAGCACTAAAACAGATTATAACAACTGAAACGTTTTGTCCTTCTCATATAAAATAAAATAAAATTTCTGTTTATATTCCTGGACGATCGCATAAAGGTCAGAGGAATTCACATGATAGAGACAGAGAATGCAAGAGGCTTGAATCACAGCAAACCCAAGCATATGTAGCACCGTACCCTCCACTGTACTTTGACCACTCGGCTACGGCTCGTCTTATTTGTTGGCTATGCACTGACTCTGTTGAACTGCCATGACATAGAGCTGGCTTCCGTTCAACTTAATCAGCAAGATGCATCGCTGTCTGCCACTCATTTGGAGAGGTTTGGGTTCAATTCCCGTCAAAGACTGGAAGAATTTCTGAAGTCCTCTTCAATTGAGACTGTAGTTAGCCAATGTCACGAGAAGGAGGTAGTGGTTTCCACCGTACGATATTTCACGTTTTTCAGCCGCACAACATGCAAGTCGGCATGAATGTATGCTCCAACCGACAAATATGCATTGCTAATAAGAGTGACAACCTCAGATGAAATAATAATTTGAATTTTGTATGAGTTGAATCGATTTTTACTGAGATATTAATTTTTTTATCTAGACACTGATTTTCAAAATATGTCTAGAAGTTTTGGTAACTGAAAATTAAATTGATTATATTGCTTATTTATTAATTAACCGTTGAATGCCTCTCCAAAAACTTTGCAGTTCCTTTTATTTTGTGCAATGGCCATATATTTACTACCCACGAACTCTTCGATTTCATCTGTCCACCTCCGTTGTTGTCTTTCAGCTTCCCTTTTAGCTCCTGTTCTATACTATTCTGTTATTTTCTTAGTCCATCTGTCATCATGTCTTCGAGCTATGTGTCCTGCCCAAGTCCATTTCAGTTCTGTATATGAATCCACCTTTTCAATTACTGCTCCTTCAGATTATATCCCTTCCTGTGACATACTTGTTCATCATTACT
This sequence comes from Mastigoproctus giganteus, assembly GCF_048544385.1. Classification (NCBI taxonomy): domain Eukaryota; kingdom Metazoa; phylum Arthropoda; class Arachnida; order Uropygi; family Thelyphonidae; genus Mastigoproctus; species Mastigoproctus giganteus. Next base: position 221,713,111 of record NC_143576.1, read on the forward strand.
TTTGTTTTAACCATATTCATCCATAACCATAACCATATTCATTCAACCATAACCATATTCATAATCTTTATTGAGTACAGCATATTGATTTATGATATTAGTCGAAAGTTATGCTATTAATGTTCAAAAAGTGTGCGGTCTATTCTATGTTGATTCTCCTGAATATGAGGAGAATCAATATTAGAATACGAGAAGCAAATATCAACGTATCATTAAACATTTAAGTTTTTAATTCGTATTACCACTAATTCCTCTTATTTCCTACATCCTGAAGAATAATAATATGTTGTCTACACAAATAGAATTTTCTTCCTACTATTCGTAAATCTCCAACTGCGTTCTTTTCTAGTGATACTGCATCGAAAAGTAGCTCTAATTCCTCTCACTGACAAGTTTATCCCGTAGAGTACCCATGTGTCTTTCCAAGAGATTTTAGCTTTAATTTTTAATCGATAAACTTTGATTTAGTTTAAGACGATGTTTAGGAATTTTGTTTTTTTTTATACCCAACAACTTTAAGAAATGGTCTTACATGAAACGGAAATAAATATTTAATTTTGGTATTTGAAATCATATTAACGAGGATCAACCAAGAATATGATGCCCTGGTGTATAGGCTTATAAGTCACGTGTATCCTAAAGTATGTGCGTGCAGCAGAGTGAAGAACAGAAATTTGAAGTGAGAAAAATCTTTTAATCTTCTAACTTGGCGTCAGATGAAAAAACCTTTTCTTATTTCTAATTTTCATGGCTGATATTGACGAGGAATGCAAGGAAAGTTCTCAAAGCCAAAGGTTGTTGGTGATTTGAAGGTGGAAAGGAGTAGCTGAAAATTTGATGGTGCTTCAAAAAGACTTGGATCGATTCTATTTGCAATCCGAAAATGGTAACTAGAATTTAATCTTAGATATTCCTTGAGTGGCATGATGGCTAGGTAAACTATGTTATTTGAAGATAATACGTTTCGTGGTATTTTCTCATCACTTCTTCAGTGACCACTATCTTTGCAATATCACCGTCACAAAGGTCGAGATAAATTCAATTGGATGGGTTGTCTTGTGGGAATAGGAATATTATATTATTGTGTTCTATTTAATTAATTTTTTTTTTATTTTGGCTGATGCAGAAAATGTCTGCTTTCTTGCATGATTTTAGTCATGTTTTCCTTACAACTAATACAAGTAACTCACATCAAAGGAAAGTGATTCTTTAATCTTTACTCTATGTTACAACCTACTATCAGCTCTTGTGAAGGCGCCTCCGTAGCCAGGTGGGAAGGAGCAGCAGTGCGTAGCACATGTTTCTTGATTAGACCGGGGTTCGAGTCCGTCACCACCAAATACGGAGGATGCGGAAAGGTCAGGAAATGACCACCGCATATCCCGGAACAATATGGCCTTAGTTGCTAATGCTCCTAAAAACCAAATAACAACAATAACAACAACCTCTTGTGAATATGCATTGTGACATAATGGCATGATTCGAGAGCTTTTAATAGAATCAGTTAATTAGATCCCCCTCAAACCTTTTTTAAAGGAATCCATGTAATTAACCATTACTTTCCAGGAGTAAGGTGGCCAAATACATGATGGAGGGTAGTGTACATTGAGGGAAAAATAGTAGTTTTGATGTAGCATTAACTGTGCCTGATGCGAATACTTAAATATAAGAAGTCGTCTGCATTTAAACTGTCATGACTGAAGATATACAGATAATCATATCTGCTCATATCGTTAATCCAGTTGAGCTTTTCTTGAATATGATCAAATCAATGAAGGCTAATAAAAATTCGGCTTTGAGCTTCCCACTGTTTTGTTGCCGCCATCTTTAATATATAGTTATGAAGTCGACGTCTCTAGCCCTCGCGGATAGCACAGTTGGTAAAGCACAGTCGGCATCCTCTCCCTCTCCACACCTGGCAGAAAATATCTGACTTTGAATCCCGTCGATGACTTGAGCAATTTTATGGGTCTTTTACACAATGTGGATATGTTAGTTGGTCTCATGCTAGAGTATCCTAGTTTTTCCCTCCTGGAAACTCGGATTATTCATCCAGCAAACAGGCAAATCGACCACAGAACACACGCAATTTGCAAACATAATGCTGTATATCGGCTCAATATGATCTAATTCGCTGATATGAGTAAAACCCTGCAACAGTCAATGAACTTCTCTAAATACTTTGACTTGCTGGATTTAAAGGATTGCATATAAACCTATTTTTCTGGATTTTTATTTTAGATATGTCAGTTAACTCTGCTCTGTTTAAGGTAAAAGGGGTGTCTGTATCGTCATGTCCCTAAATCAGGGTTTGACAACTTTGCAGGAGTAATTTGGCGGTGATCGCTCTGGCTTGGTGTATCAGCAGCATTAAATTTTTAAAATCAAAGAGTATTACTTAATTAAGGTTATTACAAATTAAGAGGTTATTACTACTACCTCTTAATTTGCAAAATAGGTGCACGTAAGGCGAAGCTATGCGAGTTCTCTTTGTAATTAAATTGGAACACAGGCACGCTCTTTGTATTTTGGGCGAGTTCTGTTGCAGTGCCTTGTTGGGATGATTAAATGAAATTGTCTCGCCATGCTTTGAAGGAGATTCTAGTGTCTCCTTTGGCGCCAGCGCTGTAAGTTGCCGACTTCTGCTGTAGATTATCTCTTTTCAGACTTTCATTAAACAGTTATGTCAGTAATAATTAGACTTTTTCCTTCTTTTTTTTCTCTCCTTCTGTAGACTGGTTAGCAACCTTAACACATCTTGAAAATCTCGTTCCAGAATGAGGCAATCATTCATATTTTTATAATTACTTAAGGACATTAAGGGGAGCCCAAGAGTTTTAAGTTAAGGAAATACTTTACCCACTTGATAAATAATTATATTTAGTTTATAAAATTTCTTTGATAAGAACAAACCCTCTACCAAGTAGGCTTTCTATCTAAACTCCTTCAGGCACGTTACTTTCGGACTCACTGTAAAATAAATAAACTAACAGCTTGAAGTGGACACTAACATGTTCGAACCAAGTTAGTTTTTGCTTTATTGTGAGTGCGTGCGCAACAATTCATTCACCACTTTGATGTGCACTTCCTCTTCAAAAGTTTACAACGCCTCTCTCTCTCTCTCTCTCTCTCTCTCTCTCTCTAGCCCAACGACGGGATCTCAGACCGAATCCGAAACGTACCCTGAAATTAAAGTTACACAGAATTTCCTCGCAATGATACAAAGCTAGGGTTCTGTACCATTGAAAGGAAATTCAATAAATTAAATATATTTATAAAGTGAATATAGTGATTCTTTCATTATAGGGGAGCGGATGAGAGAGGAAGAAATGGAGTAGGTATTGTAGTCTATAAAGCGTTTAGGGCTGAAGCCTCAAGCTATGAAAAAGTCTAGACTATGTATAAGTTAAGTGCGATAAATATGAATTAACAGAATATTTGCAAGGCGGCATCGTTTTAAGTTATATCTCCATATTGTGAATATGAGATATAATGATGCTATGATGCTATCGCACTTAACTTATATATAGTCTAGACTTTTTCATAGCTTGAGGCTTCAGCCCTAAACGCTTTATAGTCTAAACATATCATACACCATCAGGCATCTATCATATTGTGGAGTTTTACTTCATAACTGTTTTGCCATCATTGCATCACTCGGGTACCTACCCACCCACCGAAGAAGGGCCAAATAGCCCTGAAACTGAGCCGTCTGGGGGGCCTGATGGCCACTGAGTTTCCTCGAATATGTAACAACAATCTTCTCTACTGGGGAAGCGTTGCCTATTCGAGGAATATATGAGCTTTTGAGTGTGAGTTGAAGGAGCAACTGTCCCTTTCTTCCTTCTACGGCATTTCCTTCCTCTACCTCTCCTACTATCACCTTCCTACAACATCTCTATCCCTTTCCTAAGTCTAATCGGAATAGTATGAGGATAACCGAGAACTTTATCCCATACCATATTTCAAACGGTGCTGTCTGGGTGGTGATAGCCATCTGAGAATAAGTAACACTAGTCTTCTCCTCAGGTGAAGCGTTACTTATTCGAAGTAGTGCAATATCATGGCAACTCGTTGGGAAGGTATTCACAATATGAGATATAACTTAAAACGATGCCGAATTGCAACTATTCTGTTAATTCAGATTTGGCTATGTATTTATGATGCTATCGCACTTAACTTATACGTAGGTATTGTAGTTGATAAGGAGTTAAAAGATGGAGTGTGTGTGAGGTTAACATAAGGAGTGATAGGATTATGAGCATCAAACTGGAAGTGGGTGGACACTTGACCACAATAGTATGTGCGTATGCCCCGCAAGTAGGATGCGGGGAAGAAGAAAAGGACAGTTTTTGTATGGAAATGAATCAAGTGGTCATGGCAATACCTGAGAAAGAGAGGTATCAACCTCTTGGGGGCGATTTAAATGGATATTTAGGAAGAAGCAAGAGAGAGGGAGGAAGAGTGTATGGAAGGTGGAGTATTGGGGAAAGAAATAGAGAAGAGAAGAGGATAGTAGAGCACGCAGTGGCATTCGACCTGGCGATAGTTAACACCTACTTCGAAAAGAAAGAAAGCCAGCTGATAACATACAAGAGTGGGGAAAGGACAAGCGAGATTGACTATATCATGTGCCGTAGGAGGCATCTAAAGGAAATGAGGAACAGCAAGGTGATAAACGGAGAAAGTGTGTCTGCATAACATAGATTGCTTGTGGTCGATTGGGAGGTTGCAGTGGACAAAAGTAGGAAATATTCAAGACAGAGGAAGAAAAGGATAAAATGGTGGAGATTGAAAGAGGAGGGTTTGAGGAAGGAGTTTAGGGAAAAGGTGCTAAAAGGAATAAAGTTATCGGAAGACGTGCAAGAGTGGTGGAAGTTAAATAGTTGTATCATGAGGAAAGTTGGAGAAGAGTTGTTGGGAAAAACATCAGGAAAGGGGGTGCCGGAGGGAAAGGAGGCTTGATGGTGGAATGAGGAAGTGCAATCGGTGATAAAACAAAAGAAGGAGATGAAGAAAAGATGGGATTTAACAGGTAGCCAGGAAGATAAAGAAGCATATAAATTAGCAAATAAGGAAACAAAAAGGGCTGTGGCAATAGCAAAGGCAAGGTAAGTGGACGAGGCCTATGGGGAACTGGAAAGGAAAGATGGAGATAGGCAATTGATGAGAATAGCCAAAGCGAGAGACAAGGTATCAAAGGACTTCTCATCAATAAAACAGATAAAATATGAGAGGGGAGTGGTTATACAGGACCAGGAGAAGGTTAAGAAAAGGTGGAAAGACTATTTTAAGAAGTTATTAAATTAGGAAAACCCAAGAGCATTATGCGAGGATGAAGATACGAATACAAGAGTACTGGAAGGCATAAGCAGGAAAGAAGTGGAAAGCGCACTCAGAAAAATGAAGAGGGGGAAAAGCGGTAGGTGTTGATCAGATACCAGTAGAGGTATGGAGAAGTCTGGGAGCAGGAGAGGATACCCGATGAGTGGAGGGAAAGTATACTTGTGCCAATCTATAAAAGAAAGGATGATGTGAAGGAATGTGGGAACTACAGGGGAATAAAGTTAATGTCTCATTCGATGAAGATCTGGGGGAAAAATTGTGGAAGGAAGGATAAGGCAGGAGACGGAAATAGGAGAGGAACAGTTTGGTTTCATGCCGTGAAGAGGAACAACAGATGCGGTCTTTGCTTTAAGGCAGGTGATGGAAAGATACAGGGAGATGCTAGTAGAGTTGCACATGGTGTTCATAGACCTGGAAAAAGCATATGATAGAGTGCCCAGACAAGAGGTATGGAGATGCATGAGGGAGAAGGGTGCATCAGAAAAGTACGTAAGGCTTGTGAAGGAAATATACGAGGGAGCGGTGACTCAGGTTAAGAGTAGTGTAGGTATGACTGAGAGGTTCTCTGTAGAAGTTGGACTGCACCAGGGATCAGCTCTTAGCCCATATCTGTTTGATCTGGTAATGGATGTGTTGGTGAGAGAAGTGAATAGTAGAGCACCATGGAGTATGCTGTTCGCGGATGATATCGTACTGTGCGAACCATCCCAAGGAAAGGTAGAGAAGAAATTGGAGGAATGGAGAAAAGCGTTGGAAGAGAGAGGCATGAGGATAAGTAGAACAAAGACAGAATATATGGTATTGAATGGAGAAGATGAGAGTTCTATAAAACAGCAGGAGGAAAAGCTACCATCTGTTTCGAAATTTAAGTATCTGGGACCGAACGTTGAGAGGGATGGAGGATTGAGTGCAGAAATACAGCATACGGAAATGCCGACCCCATATAAACGTGGGAAGAAGGCGAAGATAAAGAAGAAGAAGTGATTCTTTCATTAAAATCTTCTCAGTAAATTGCACTTTGTTCCAATTCAGCTTATCCTGTTCTGTTTTTCATTTGTCTTGCTCATCTCAGTACTAATGATATCAAGAATGAATTCAAGAATTTTTTTTACAGAATTAATTAAAGATTAGTCACATGATTGTGATCTGTGATTAGAATTCCAGGTGGACATTTGGTAGACAAAGCACAATACAGCTGTCAGATGCAACGTTCAACAAGAGATCAACTCACCTACTCTGCTTGTATTTCAATCTCCTACATCTCTCTGATAGGATAGGTTTCTTTCCTACCAAATACTTCTTCTTGAATGGCGGATGCTGTTTTCTACAGGTTTGAATATCCTACTAAAATACGACTGCGGCGTCCTAGCCTGCACTTCTCAATAGAAACCGTACCTCTAATCTCGTATGAGGATTGACAGTAGTCCTCGTGGGTGGCATAGTTGGTAGAATCGCCGTTCTCCCTACACCGAGTGTAAAAGACCTGAGTTCGAGTACCGTCGATGATGTAAAGAATTTTTATGTGCCTTTTTCACAACGTGACTGAGTTAGTTGGCCTCAGACGTTGTTACTTGGGGTTTTCGTCCAGCAAACAGAAAATCAACTAGAGAATACACGCAATTTGCAGACAATATATACAGAGCAATATCTTGTCTGCAAACCCTATTACTACAATAACAACTTGATATCCATGTACATGTGATTTTGTATTTTTGTATATTGCTCTAGTTATTATAAAAATCATTACAACAGACCCTATTTCTTTAATATAAAATTGTTATTTTGCACCTAGTACATTCATATAAAATACATTTATTCATGATTTATATCTGTGTATTTTTAATATTCTGCTCTGCATCTATTTGGCGATATACTGCTTAATTAGTCATTTTGTAACTTACTTATTTCTGTAGAAACTTTCATAGTAGAAACTTATTTCTACTATGAAAATTAAAAAAAAAAAACGGGCCCGTCCGGGATTTGAACCCGGGACCTCTCGCACCCAAAGCGAGAATCATACCCCTAGACCAACGGGCCAGTTATGTCTAACATTCTTAAATAGTGTCATAAACTATTTAAATGAAAATTGCACTCGTATAAATTAGAGAAACATAATTAAAATTATTGCAAGTGAATTCATTCTAAAAAATCTCCTCTTCCTTGCCGATCATATCACATTGCAATTTGAAGTGAATTCCATTTATCTTTTGCGCTTACTCGCATTGCGCTGAGATCTTATAAATAACAGACTACGTATTTGGTATCTTGTCACATATAGCCCATTGGACACTTGAGTTTTCTTTGAATATTAACTAAACTATTTTTACGTTAATCATAAGTAACTGCAGGTGGATATTACACAAAAGGTGTGTGTGAAGATATATTATACTAAAAGGTATATGTAATGGATTTTTGTTACAAGCAATACAGTTCAAGAACTAAAAGACTTAGTGACTGATTCGCCTTTTGGCGGAAACCGGAAGCATCATGATGTAGTGATTTCATTGTAATTACGTTGTTGTAGTAGGATTTTAGCAGCATCGGCAACTAAGGCCATATTGCTCCGTGTATACTGTCTATAAATTGGGTGTGTTGTGTGGTCGATTTTGTGGTTGCTGAACGAAAAAATCCGAATTTCCGGAGAAAACGTCCATGGTACCCTTGCATGGGACCGGCTAACTCGGCCACGTTATGAAAACGGCCTATAAATATTCCTCACGTCATCGACGAGACTCAGATCTTTTCCATCCGGTGTTGGGAGAACAGCGATTCTTCCAACTGTGCTATCCACGAGGGCATAATTCACATATTCAATTGAGTAATAGCTGTACCATTCGCCAATGTATTCAATGTACACCGGAAATAAATGTGCTCTATAAATTTTATTAAGGATTTCTCCTCCTCAAGAGGAGTGTTTCTATTTACAATGGGTTTCCTCAGCCTACAAGTTATTTTTTAATATGAATTTTTCCCGCCACAATGTGCAGTTCAAGGTGTCTTGGTCAGTTAAACCTCAAGCTGTCATGCACCCCCATACTCCATCCATCCATGTCCTCCTGTCCTCTTCTTCTCTTTCTGGAGGTATCCATTCTAGAATATTTGGATATCTGGTTTCTGTCATCCGTTTTACATGTCCATACCATGTTTAACTCTTTTCTTCTATAGTTTTAATAATATTCTTTTTTTACTTCCATTTTTCTCTCGTATGTCTTCATTCCGCTTTCTGTCTCTTCTAGAAGTTCTTGCTGAGCGTCTCCACAAAAACATATCTGTGGAGAGCAATTTGTTTTCCTCTCGCCTATTCAAAGTCCAGATTTACGCTCATACAATAAAAGACTTAAGGATTTCAGCTATCAAATTTCCACAAAATCCGTTCAGCTAGAAAGGCTTTTATATGCGTACCGATGAACGGAGGGACGTTAATATGAACTTCGAATACTTCAGGCGGCCTTCTTGAAAGAGTTGTTTTCGTACACAGAAATGACATTGAATGATGTTATTAGCATGGCATCGGTAATTGAGCAGAAGGAGAAGTGAAGATTAATAAATATCGTATAGTGTAATCATTTAACCCACTTTTTAACCTACAACCAGATCACCACTATCAAAACACTGTTACAAGATGGAATACGTACAGCTATCCGTTCCTTTTTTTGAAAGCTGGTTTTTCGTGCTCATAGCGGAACTTTTTTTTATCTTTTAATGGGTACTTGTGCACTTTTATCTTTATAATGAACGTTCCTCCAGAACCTACAGTAGTTTTCTTGTGTTCGTTCTAACCAGCGGAGAATATTGACTGTAATAATTTATGAAGTGAACTTACAGTTGCTTTCATTACAAGGACTAGCGGGGAATGTAAAAAAAAATCCAATTTCGTTGTAGATGTCTAGTGAGAGCGTCAGCGTCTAATTGAAAACCGCAAAAAAAGAAACGCCTCGCTACAAAGATGTTTCACAAGGGGTAGAGGAAGAAGAAAAAACTGTAAACGCGCTCGCGAGTTGATTTGACTTGCAGTAGTGAACAGTGAGTAAATTTGAATGACATAAGAACTAAAATCATTACAGAATTTAAATGATAAAAATATCCGAACACGCCAGCAACGATTGTTTAAGTTGTAAATATTAAATAAAGCAGGTACCAGCGCAATGATTATATTATGGCTCTTAGAGAGTATATTAAATTATGGCCTTTAGGCATTTTCGGTTAGCGAATCGTTGTAGCTTCTCTTATACATTTCTCTGGATATTTTCTAATTAACTCTGAGATATTTGAACAATTCATGATATATTTCTTTAGTCCTCGGAAGATTGTTTCGAAAGTTTCTTTAGTCCTTGGCTGAATTCGAAATTATAGTACGGCAAAGAAATCTGATAAAAATTTATTAGATAAAATGGATTATTTTTTATACTTTGTACAGAGAGAATAAATGTTCCCTTTTACTTCCAGTGGCCTCTCACTGGTTCCAGGAATGATATTTTCAGTTGGCAGGACTCAGTTTAAAGGAGTGAAATTTCGTTTCTTTACATCATACAAATGTTCGTAAACACCAACCTGAATAAATCATCATCAGCCATTTTCAATGAACTGCAGGATGAAGGCCTTCTAGCAACTTTCCATTTTTTTTTCTCTTTTGGGCAATGGCTATCCATTTACTACCACAAACTTCTGAATTCCATCTCTGTTGTTGTCTTCCAGGTTTTCTTGGATACCATTCTGTTTATTTTCTTAGTCCACCTCTCATCATGTCTTCGATGATGCCAATCCACTTGTTTCTCCTTTTTATCCAACAGTCTAATTCCTAATATAATTCGTTCCATTCTTTGCTGTGTAATTTTCAGCTTCTCTTCCATTCTTTTGTTAAGTGCTGAAGTTTCGCTTCCATAAGTCATGGTGGGGAGTATACATTGGTTCATTATTTTACGTTTCAAACAAATTGGAATATTGCTCCTCAGTATGTGACTATATTTCCTGAATGCTATCCATCCAAAATTTATTCTTCTCTTGACTTCCAGCCATTTATCATTATTACAGCAAATGACTTGTCCTTCCAGATAAGTATATGAATCCACATTTTCAATTACTTCTCATTCAATGATTATATCCCTTTCTGTGGCATACTTGTTCATCATTACTTTTGTTTCAGCTATATTCATTTTTAATCCGAAATCCTTACTAACTCTGCATAATTGATTAAAATTTTCCTCTAATTCTTTGGGATCATTGCTTATGATCACAACGTCATCTGTAAACCTGACTAATATGTACCTTTAATGCTTCTCTGGAAGAGATAATCTTTATTTTTTTTCTTCTGACGTGGAATAAATAAATAATTTTTTATTTCCGAATTATTGAACGCAGGCCCATTACGTTATATTTGGCTAGGACCATGGGATTGTTCAATTATTAAAAGTAACTATGAAGTTAGCGAGTTAAGACAGCAGAATGTAAGCTATCGAGCTCACGTTAATTATGATAACTTTGTTGAAATGATTAGTTGTAAACTCCTTTGTCCTATGTGGTCGTGTCTGGCTTCAATACATGAAGTGACCATTATGGATCTTTGGAGGTTTTATATGTTTCCAGTTGAAAATTAAGGAATTGTGTTTGGTGGTTGCGCCTTATAATCCATTTTGCATTTTCTTTTTTCTGTAGGTGGAACTGCTAAAATACTGAGTGAGGTCTATTTTCAGTTTGCCTAATAAGAGGATGGTTTAAATGAAAAAAAAAGTTAAATAAACAATTCGTTATCAAACAGATGATAAGAACTTCATTATTTTTCATCATACTCTCCTCCTCTTTCCACACACGTCTTTGCGGAACGAGTGTTTGGATACCATCAAAAAGGTTTTCTTTGGTGGTTGCTGGTTGCTTGACGAGGCATTCATGAATCGCGGTTTGAAGTAATGAACCCATGACTCATCCCTAGATGTTATATGAGTATATCACTCACCTTCAGCGAGTATATCATCCCCCCTTTGGCCTTACATGAGTCAACAACATATATCAAACATAAAACAATCATTTTGTCAGAGTTCGGCTCATGTATAAAGTCAATGAGGGCCCCATCTTGCAGACTTACTGAATACCAGCTAGTTATGTAATATGTCATCAACAAATGGTCCTCATGTAAAGTTTCTCACTCACGTCTTTCGGCTTACTGTACCAGTTTCTAGGAACGGGTGTTTCAACAGCAGGAACGGCTGGTGTAATAATGCAGTTATCTGTTTCAGGTTGAACAGAATCTTTCAAATCAAACACTGACTTCATTTTTAAGCATTCAAACTGATTCATTCTCCTCGTGGCAAACACTTTTCACTATACATACTACCCACTGTATGATGAATTTCGATAGGTTTTGCTTGGTGATTTATGAGTGTTTTTACACTCATAACTCATTTAACTGCTCTCATTTCTATCTTGGGACAACTGTTCACATTCAGCAATATTCTGAATCGTGTGGCTACAGAATACACGATGTGAAAAAAGATGACACTTGCATTCAGTGGTTCAGACTAACGCAAAACAATAACATGTATATTTAGGATTTCACGGTAAAGTGTATAGTTTAAAATACACACTGGTTTTTACTGTTTTATTTGAAAACAGCCGAAGTGAGTGGGAAATAATTTATCCTTTTGAAGCAGTCTAGCGAGAGGAGTTCTGTAAAATATTCTGCCTTAAAAGTATTTCTTGAGGGAACTGGGACGATTACTTGACTTGACTGATGATTCTGCATAGAAAAATCACCTGCAATTGAAGCTATTTGGTTTACAGCCTTACTAAAATTTAATCGCGATGCAAATCACACATCACCTTCCAAAGCAGCACTGTGCATTTAAGCACCATTCTCCCCACACCGGGTAAAAGAGGTCCGGGTTCGAAAAGCTTCAAAGATGCGAAGATTTTTATGGGTTTTTCACAAGTGGCCGAGGTAGTCGGTCTCTGGTGAGAGTTGCATTGTTTTCACGGAAACTCTGGTTTTTTTGTCCAGCAAACAGAAAAATCGACCACAGAACACACACAATTTAGAGACAATATATACAGCTCAGTAATCCAAGTCGCTGATACGCCTAAAACGCAACAACCACAACAAGAACAAATCACACATCAGGGAGGTCTGTAGGTGAGTTTCTCAGCCACAATCCCTTCCAGTTATCGTCTCATTGCACTTATCTTTACACTTTCCAAAGTAATGGAAAGTGTAAAGATAAGTAATGGAATCCTTCAACCAGCCTTCTCTTAAACTATCTTGAAACCTTCAATCTGATGACTGATCACCAGCATCGATTCCGTCAGTGTCAATCCACTGGTGATATACTGACTGATGTTGCTCGTCTTTCGATAAATCGATGGAAAACTTTAGTGGAACGCATGCTTTACATTTCTAAGGCTTTTGATCGTGTTTAGTATGAAGGTCTTCTAAACAAGCTCCCATCTTATGGCTTTCCAACGTTTTTTTCAGTTGGGTGAGCTCTCACTGCGGCTGATCTGTATTTTAAGTTCTCCACCAATGCTAGGCTCTCCCCCACCCTCTGCAATGTTCAGTTCATTCTCCCGCTCTTTTCCTTTTGTATATTAATTATTTTCCTCCACTGACTGGAGATTCCATCCATAGGTTTGCTTATGATAGCATTCTACATTCCACCTTCCAGGTTGAGATATCTTGCCCTGCACAAACGGTCTCTAATTCTCGAATGTTACTACGAATTACTTGAATGCTAATTTCTGGTAATTCACCATTGGGGCAAAGAAAACTGAATTAACTTCAATTCCTTTCAAATTCAGTTGTGTCTTATTTCTCTCAAAAATGTCTACTGCTTGTCTTTTAATCTATCTCTCGCTGTTTCGCCCTACAAAGGAATACTGTTCCTACCTCTGGAGTGGCGCCCGCAAAACCTCTCTCAAGCTTCTAGACAGTTCATTCAGTCGTGTCCTAACACGTGCCATAATCAATCACTATCCATTCATTGGCCAACTCGAAACTTATAGAACCAGTGTTTTATCTTCCTCATTTATTCCTTCTACTTCTGTTTTCTGGAACAACCTTACTTTACACGTATATCCTGAAAATTATATTCTACAGAAATTCAAGAAAAAATAAAAAAAGAACAACCTTCACAAGCTTGACCGGATCGATTGAGCTAATGTTTGCTGATTGTGCCTACTTTGGACGGGTACGACGACCTAAGGATTCATTTACCCAGTTTTTTTTTTTTCATTTATGTCAACAAAGGTGTTAATGGACACGTAAACGTGCACTGCTCAACAGAATTAACAGAACACGTAGAAAATGTGGTTTAATTGGTGCACCTTTCAATGAATTCGACAAAATTCGTTTCAATGCTAAACCATAGAATAACGATGAAATAAGGATACAGCAAGAAACTTCGGACATGTATAAAGGACACTTATAGGGGTTGTATAAGAATTGTCAAAAAGGCGACATTACAGAAGTCGATACAAGATGGTCGAAATATGGTCACATGACATTAGTACGACATATGATCTCCTCCAACGGCTAAACAGGCCTGACAGTGGAGAACCATGCTTGATATAAGGGTGTCTATAAAAATCTCTGGCAACAAATTCCATTCTTCCACGAGCACACACCTTAGCTCACCAAGTGACCGAGGAGTTCGCTGTCGTCGAGCAATGCGACGTCCAAGTTCATATCACATACGTTCGGTTAGATTTAAGTCTGGTAATCGTGCTGATCACGGCAGTGGTTGAATATCTCAGTTTCAAGCTCCGGCGTACTTGGCAGGAACTTGTTTTCCCTCTGGCAAATCCGGTGGGACGATTCCACTAAAGGCAGTACTACCAAGCTACCTAGTGTCTCCTACCTCAACAAACAAAGACTTGGCTGGTTCTTCCCTAATTTACATACTACTTTTCTTCTGCAGGACACGGATCTTTCAAAAAGAGACTTCAGGACTTTGGGCTTGTAAACAATACCCATTGTGAATGTGGAGGACTGGCACCACGTAATGCACTCGTGTAACATCTATCTGTACCTACCTAATCCATCGTTACTGGATATAAATTTAACCACACTTAGTCCGGAGAGCAACCTGTTAAAATCAAAAGAAGCGTTTTTAGCTTTTAGCAGGTATGTCTCAGCAGTCTTCAAAAGGCGTCGGTACCTTCTTTCCACGTCTGATCCTACAACATAGACATCTATGATCTCTCTCGTACCTGCTCGTAAGTGTGTGAGTTGAATGTAGCAATTCAACTCACACATTTTCCATTGTACCTACCCACACTTTGCAACCTCCCTTGTTCTGCAAGCTGTCTTCCTTTCCGTGGCCTTCGGTGGGCTCCCAGACCAGGGGTGATTCCTACTTCCCCCTTCCCACCTCTTCTTTTAGTTGGAGGATGCCTTCTTTCGTTATCCTCATTCTTTTGCCTACTTTTACTCCACCACTTATACTATCTTCCCCACTCTCTTCCCCCCTCTTTTTTTTTGGTCTCCGTCCAGAAAGCTCAGGAAACCCTGGCGGAGATTAGGCAGAGTATGAGGGCAGCCTGGCTCACCTCCCAGTGGTGGTGGCGGGCAACGTAGGGTCCCACTAGGGGCCCTGCCGCCAAGTAGCCAGAGACACAACAACAGAACAACACAATACTGCATAGACCAGACACTACATTTTTTTTTTAGCTTATGCAGCAGTTCTGCATTCCATCACAAAGTACTACGGCGCAGATGTGGGAAACCACAGGTGGCGCCTAACCCTAAATACTATGCCACTATCTCAGTTTCAAGATCCACTATAAGCTCTATGTGCAGCGGCGTTGTGGTTAATGAAAAGAAAATCTCGGCCAACTACACCCTAGAAAGCTGCACATAGGGTTCGACGATCTGTTTTCGTTGCCTCTGCACAGTTACGGTATCCCAAATCAAAAACATGAAGATTAGTGCAAGCGTTGATCATTATTCCACCGCACACAGGAACACCACCTCCACCATAAGTGTCCCTCTCACTGACGTTGGAGGGATTGTACCGCATTCCTCGTTGTCCCTAGATGAAATAATGTCTAGAATCTGTTTGTAGGCAAAATCGGGACTCATCGGAGAACAGAACTGTACCCTATTTGTCAGGGATCCAAGTCACATGTTCATGCCACCAGTTTTGACGAGCTCGGAGGTGATTTGGGGTTAATGTGATACAAACCACAGGCTTCTTTGCTTAGAATCCACTTGAATTGAGCCTTCTTAACACAGTCCGGTTGGAAATATTTTCGCTGGCCGTAGCAACCTCAAGAGACAGATGATGACAGGACATCACACGGTTCCGTCTTGCTATTAGAGTCAGATAGCGATCTGTTCTGGTTGATATAGCTCTCTGTTGACTTTGGTCAGCTCTTCTTGCAATGGTTCCTCTTTCCTGAAAGTACTTCCATAGTGCCAAGACGATACTGCGTGACACATAAAACCAACTGCGCCTGCGACTGCCCGGCTTCAAGTCGCCCGAATGCCCGCCGTCTCAAAGAATCATCTAAACGACGATGACTTGCCATCCTGAGTACTTCCAAAAAATACAAAAAAAGCAAGCCAAAAATGGGAATGAAGTGATGCAGTCGCAACCCAGGTGGTAGATCGATTTCTATTGGATACTCGGAATTTGCATGATAGGATGCTTATTATATCAAATATTCGCTTTCGGCGAAACTGTTCACATTAAAATATTCATGAAAAACATTTTGTTTTGTTAATTTTGTCTAGCAGTGTATATCCTCAGCGAGAAGCTTGGCGTGTGCCTTTTCTAGTCATTCCATAATTGAAGAAGCTTCCCGAACAGATGCGATCGGGAGTGAGCCTTTCCTGCATAAAACCATCTGTTAACTTATTTGAAGGTCACGATAAGGTTCTTCATTCCGCTCCGCATATTTCCAGTCTTCCAGCCATAAGATGGCTGGTTTTATCTGGGTGCTGCATTGTCTGGGTGCTGCATATTCTGAGCTTTACGGTTTCTTTAACAGATCGCATATTTCAGCTACTTACAGCATTCTACATATTTTAAGTTTACTAACGAGTAAAAGCATTGTGGATAATTTTTCTTTAGAACAAATAAGTATTACGAAAATCCCTTGTTTATGTGAGGTTCACCATCTCCACCATTCTCTAATTGCAAGAGAACAGACATATCTATATATTTATGAAAACCATAAACTGGACGCACGATAATAAGCACTTTATTATCGTGCGTGGGTTGAAGGTTGAGAAAATGAAAGAAGATACTTTTTAACATTAGACTTGAATGTCTATAGATTGTAATTTTCAGGAAATACGTGTGAAAGGAGGTTGTCCCAGAAAACGGAAGTAGAAAGAATAAATAAGGAAGAAGAAAATTTGGCTCTGTGAGTGTTAGACAGTAAAAGGATGCTGACTGGTTGCGGCACGCGTTCGGACTGGTTTGGAAGAGAGAATCCAATTCAGAAGAACAGTGCCCATGGAAGTATTTATAGAAAAGGTATGCAGCAGAAACAGAATGTCCATGAGACAGGTAGTGGAGAGGCTCTATAAGAGATGGACATGTCTGGACGTGTGTATATGTAAGAGCGGCACCTAGAACGTTTGTTCAACTCCACCTCGTATCTCTGTGAAGAACAGTATCACTACAAATGGGCCAGATATGTGTGTGACGTAGGTTTGTGTGTATTATGTGTGTGTTCTGTTGTTCTGTTCTGGCCTCTTGGCTACCCAGAAGCATCAGTCACCTGGACAGATGATTCGGGGTACTCGTCCACACCACGGGAAGGTGGACCAGTCCCAGCAAAACTGTCTCGCTCTATAAGAGATGGTTAATCTAACTAAAGAGATCATACATTTAACTGTCTTCCTTTCAATTGGATCTAGAAACTTGAGTGAGGTTTTGGGGTCACCGCCTCAGATGTGGGAACTGTATTCCATGATAGGGAGAGTTGCAGAATTATATATTATATAGAATGAGAAACTATTTTTAAAAAATGAACGTCCAGAACGAAAGAGAAAACCCAGTTTTTCAAATGCAGAAGAAGTAATACTTGTGATGTGCTTATGCCAAAAGAGATTAGAAGACAGTTCAATTCCTAATGAAGATATGTGATCTTGATTAGAAATCTGTCATCGAAGATAAGCATAGGAGCAGAAGAATCATGTTTGCGAAATATAAGACAGGGTTGAGTTTAGAAAGATTGAAATGAACTAAGTCATCTTTGTCCCAATGGAACGTTCAAAATATTTATTCTGTTTTCATTCTGGTTATACAGTAGAGCGACTACAAATAAATTTCCAAAGGTTATGTAACAGTCGATTTATTCGAAGACAAGCAATTGAAGCTGTTCGAGAAACACACATAAATTTTAAAATTCTAAAGATCTCTCTTTCTCTCCTCTGCATTCTACAGTTTTCACAAATCACAAAATGTAAAATGAATGTGATCGGAAGGAATAGTATCAGTTATTATAAATATTTAACATTGGTTGTATTCGAGTTTACACATTTTTTTCTTCTTCGCTTTCTTCTGCATGAACGACTATGTGTTTGTGCTCGTTCGCATCTGGACTATATTTCCTTGATCAAGTTGCTCACTGAACTTGGATTCGCAGTTTCCTAGCAGTATTCTGAACCTTGTGCATAAGCACACTTGCGCTTTGGAGTTATTTCAGATGTATATTTGAAATAACTCTATTAATTTCACTGAGCTCTAAAATTTAAACCTATTATTAAAAATTCCCAATAGACACTTGCCGTGATATTCGAAAGATTCGAATTGAAGAAAGGATTCTACTACAAATATTAGATTTGTTTGTAGGAAATATTTTTGTTGTACGTTTGATGTAATACAGTAATTCATGCAAGTTGATGACAGTTATTGTCTTAACTTCTCCCAGATGCTCTCATTGACTCTATGAGTATTCTTGACTCAAGAGTCACTAACAGCAACAACATCTAAAGTGGTCAGTGTTAAGTCTAGGCAGTTATTGAAAATGCATTGGCGAATTCTTAATTCATTTCCGCCCTTCCGTTAATTACATTTTCATCGATTAATGAAAAGAAAGACCCAAATCGAGGTTATTCACCGTCAAAGGCAAGGATTGGAGTGAAAGTATTAAGGGGAAAATTACTCCTTTCGTTCACTTTTTTACTTCCGTGCTTTACAATAATAAACACATTCAGTTATTTTTTCTAGTACTGCTTTGCGCACTCCGTGATATAACAAACTTGGGTGTGCGAGGATAACAGAATCAGCAAGTCACCGAGGGCACTTTAAAGAAAGCGGTAGAATTACGAAATAGCACGAAATACGTAAAAAAAAAAGAAAGAAAGAAAGAAAGAAACGAACAATTGTTGCCTGTTGTACAAATATGATCGCGTGGTCTGTAACGGTTTCCATGGGAACAGCACCAAATGGATCGAAATGAGAACTTTTTAATTCCTCCAGCTACCTGCAGTAAAGGGAGGAGGAGGGGAGGAAGAAGAGAAGGTCGATTTTTCCAACTGAACGAAGGATATCCAGCACGAATTTAAAACTGGAAAAAATACACATTCTAAAACTTTAGAATTCTGACTTTAGGTATTTTAGTTACTAGTGTTGTTGAACCCAGTATTTAATATTTTTAATGTAGAAAGAACTCAATTATAATACTATTTTAATCATCTCAGAAAAGCAATACCACGAAAGTGACCTTAAAGACAATAGACAGGCGTGTCAGTGTTCAACTTAATATCAAAGGAAAAATAGCGCGTTATTTCCTTATACACGCACGCACACACGCCCTTATGTAACAGTTGATCCATCAGAAATTAACCCCAGGGTGAACCCGATGTCGACGGTTGCGCAAGTTAAGCACCGAGGCAGCTAAGACCAGGAGGCGTCGTTTATCTTGTCTTGGCTATAATTGCGGAGTATTCTTCAGTCAGTTTGCTAGACGAAAAGAGTTTCTGGAAGATAAAACCATGCAACCTTCAACTGAGACTGATATACTAGGCTGCAGTTCGAAAAAGACTATAAAAATTCCTCACGTCTCGATCGGACTCGAGCCCAGACTTTTTTCACATCCAGTCTTAGCTATTGTGCCCAGGGAAGTGAACTGGGCACCTTAATCCTTAACGATTGCGTCCCATGCTCTAATAGCAAGGAGGGGGGACAGCTATGTTGATATCACACTCCCTGTTAACAGTGGCACTTCCCTTCATGATGAGACTCTCCATGACTGTTCAGATGTACAGGTGAAATCCTTGAGTCATACGTGCAGCTCAGCTCTTTAGGACTGTCGCTGGAAGGCAATGGATATTTCATCACAAAGCACACCTATTTAGGATTACTCTAAAACTGAAAATATCGAAAGTGTAGGACAGTTAGAGAAGTCTTCAGCTCTCAGTCCCATTGGTGTTGAAATTGGTTCTTATAATTTCGCCTTCTAAGTCTGCTTAAACGTGGAATTCTTCATTTAGTGGTATATGTATCATATTTCTGTTAGTTTAGATAATTTATGGTCTTTATTTTTAGGTAATTTATAAGTCTAAATTTATGACAGACTGAAAAAAGCTAAATGTTTATCTGATCGTAGACTTAAAGCTACAAAAAAAATCGTTTTTGCAATTCTTATTTTGCGTCTCTGATCTCTAAATTTGTGAGGCTATGACAACGAGTTGTTTCACTGTTACACTACAAAGAAAGAACTCAAAGCTTGCATTGGGTAAAATGGATAAGGTGCAATACTTTTCATGTCATAGTAAGATAGGTCAGAGATGGTAAGCTAGATAAAAGATAAAGTGGTCGTATAAAGTTTAGATTCTCTAAGCTTGATGTGATAGCTAACTGGCAGCAGTGAAAGTTTAAATCTGATAGAATTCGGTTGTTGATGAATATTCGAAGGATCATCTCTGCGTCCCAGTGATGAAACATTAAATCTCAGTATGACACGTTTATAAATACACATCGCTTTTCGCAACGACAAGCTTGTCCAGTCATGACGTAGTGAAGAGGTATTATTAGTTTACATGTCACTCTGTGGCACTCGCTGCATACTGGCAGATGTCAAATTATCGAAGCGTTCTGGTAACTACGAGTTTGGTCATGTGCACATCTACTGTTTCATCTACCGGCTAAGTAATAGTAAAATGGCAGGATAAAAGTAATACGCAGGGGCGTTGTCTGTTTACAATGACACAAAACATCGGAGAAGTGTCTTGTGCATGGACCGCATGCTTTGTTCACAGAAAATTGTTGCATTAAACATGCTTGTCTACCGGGCCGGGCTATGTTCGATCCATTGACTCCTTGTCAGCCTGACACCTTCTTTCTACTGAAACCTGTGGGTGGCTGACAGCAAATCGATGTGTATGATTTATGTGCTCGAACGTCGGACTATTACGGCATGTAAAAACCTGTAGGTTACGGAGCTTCTGTTTTAATAATTTAATCATGACTGCGCATTTTCACGGTGAGTAACAAGATGCCTCCAAAATATTCATCAACTACACTCACCGTGATCTTAAGCATTTGGGGAATTCCTGGGAGTATGATTTCCCAAAACTTTAAGAATTCGATAATATAGAATACTTTGATCATTAACAGAAAGTTGCTGATGGTTGAGACAGAAGAGGAGGAAAGAAACCGAAGTTCAGTGTCCTTTATAACTAGAAGTCTCTTTTAAAAGCCATATAGGCATTGCTGGCACTTTTGTAAGAATGGTGTTAATATAGTTCTGTAGAGATTATCACCTACGATCATACGCAAAATGTTTGTAAAAAAAATTCCTGTCTATCATCAACCCTCAACTAAAACCAAACAAAAAGAAAAATAAGGGGGAAAAAAGACAAAACATTCATTCAGTACTGCACAACAGCAAGTTAAAAAAATCTGTGTACATCTGAATACAACCAAACCCAGAACTGCCCTATTTCAACCCATACCATGCGCAGGGAATTGATGAAATTGGGTGTCGGCAGTCGCCCACCTATTCAGACTCCACTTGTTTCAGAGAAAAACAAAAAAATCAGCTTGCAGTGGTTTCCAGAACATCGTGATTGGATAGTGGAATAATGGAAGAAAGTCATGTGGTCAGGAGAATCACTATATACTTTGTTTTTCACTGATGGTAGGTAGAGAGAGTGTGGCGAGAACTTGACGAAGCGATGGACCCTGATTGCCTTGTTAAGATAACCGAAGCATCTGGAGGTGGTATGGGGATTGTTTTGTTGGCACGGACTGGGTCCATTGATACGGGTGGAAGGTCGAATGTCATCCGGGGAGTACCTGAACTTTGTGTCAGATTTACTGCATCCTGCAATGTTACACTTTTCCTGAAGTTGATGGCTACTTTATAGATAGCAATGCAGCAGCGCATCATGCCAGAATTGTGGAAGAATGGTTTGAAGAACATGAAGGATTCCCACCATCTTTCCTTGGCTGTCACATTCACGTGATCCTATTGAGAATGTGTGGGATATGCTAGAGAGCTATTCTGCAACGAATTCCTCTTCCTTCACCTTGTCCCAGCCAAACAAACTTTTCATGGAAGATTAGTTACAATTAGACTAACGCACTAAAACGCCTTACAGAATCGATGGCGCGCTGCCCACTTGCTGTTATTTCAAACAAAGATGGGCCGATTCGACACTGAATAAAGGTTTGTGTTTTTTTTTTGATCTGTATGTGTGTGGCTCTCTCTCTCTTTGGGCATTGTTGCTTTGGACTATGCGTTCCAACTTCCAACACCTAATTAACATTATTTGGCCTGACGTAGCCGAGTGGTCAGGAGCGAGAGTACATAGCACGCGTTCCTTGAGTGGACCGGGGTTCACGCCCGTGACTACTAAATACGATAAATATTTTGTATTGACGATTTATTGTAATTCTACTGCAATGGTTGTCGTGCCGGACTATAAACAGAAAATTCAATTACATATGACTATCCTTAAACAAATACTTCGTTACGCTACAACACTGCTTTCGTTTAGTATCCATTAAGTGTAACGGAGTGAACTCACAATTTATTATTCACAAGTAACTTAAAGAATTCATGCCTCTTATGTACCATTGAATTGCATTTTATATAACCATTGCATAACTAAGCAATGGTTATATATAATATGCAATTCAAGCAGAAGCAATACCTTTTATTAAAGAACAACATTCACATTGTGTGTGTGTGTGTGTGTGTGTGTGTTGCCACACACACACACAGAAGATTACGTTTTCATTATGTGAGCAAAAAGTATTGCTCTCAGTTTTTTTAAAATTAAGAGGGCGGTTATGCACTTTTGTGAAGAAAGCTTATGAAGAAAAAGATAAGCGATTTCTGCATTAAGAGAAAGGAAGAAATACCATCATATCACGTATTAATATTAACTAATTTTATTGTAAACGGTTAATATAAAGTAACGACCGCATTACTTTCTTTGCGCAGAGGACATAGGCCTAGGGCATTCCAGAAAAACATTCACCAGACCAGGACACCACTTGCCATAACCAACTTGCACTGTCCATACTGATATGGATATATCTCCCACCTTGCGACAACAACAACCAGGAATTACCCAAAATCCATCATATCGTGGCTTCCCATTCTTGTCACAAGTATTACTACATGCCACCTATACATATATCTCCACTCATCGACCATTAACGTTCACCCAGGCCGAACTTTCATTCCTGGAGGAAATAGGTTCCCCCCACCCCAGTGAATTTTTAGTTTAGATTTCTTTTAGCTCGCATACCATTCATACAGACAATACAGTTCCGCTATATGGCACAAGATTCCAATACGTTGAAAAACCGTCACCAAAAACGAATAAACGCTTAACGTCCATCTTTCAACAAATAAAGGATATGATTATACTGAGTGCAACAAATCAGTTGGCGTGGTAATGCATCATTGAGTTATGGTTAATGAAAGTTGTCAGTTCCTTTCGAAAATGCCCTCCCGGAAGGGAAGAATTTACTATTGCAGAAAGTACGAATTCCATTTTTCTTTTGTCTAATTCGAGACCTTCTGTTTAGTGTCGAAAAAGAAATGGACTTTTCTGTTTGTTTTCTTGGTGTCCGCAAAAGAAATGAACGTTTAGCTCCTTAAATCGCCCAAACATGTCACCAGTAATGTGTCCCGAGGAAGCAAAAGCGGGACATTAAGCGAGTCTTGTTGGTCGCCAAGATTACATCCTTTGTTTACATAATTGTCATCCCGTCACACGAAATGTACTCGAAGACAAACTGCACCAGCCAGGAAAACAAGAACGTATCTATTTTGGCCGACGTTGCAAGCATTGAGTATGTGAAGTGGCGCAAGACAACGATTACATCCCTCTCGACAACCACAAGGCCTAGAATCAACTCCCTCCCCCTACTCTCAGACTAGCACGCACCCTTCCCTACATATCAACTAGCGCTGGAGGGGGGAGGGGGTTAAAATAGACGCCTGAAGAATTACTACACGAACAAAATAGAAAGTTAATTAACTATACGGGTCGCTACGCTTTCTTCGTCGACCAATTTGTCAGCGATAATCACACGTGCCGTGTATACGTAATAATTAGGGCAGAAACGAGCAAAAGTTTCTGTCAACGCTGTGCCACCTTCATGTTCTTATCAGTGAGAACGTCTTTGGGTCTGGAAATGTAAGGCAACAAATGTCATTTAACAAAATAATTAGGTCTCTCGGTTAAAGCCGCACGCACATGTCAGTAGCTTGCGGAAAACTCGGCCTGTATCTGTGGTGATGGTGGATAGTGACACTAATGAAAACTGGCTGCATGAAAATCCTTTGCTTTGTTTCCAACTAATGGAATGTTAAAGTTTCCACTTCGGGATATAAAAGCTCCAAGCCGAGGCTGACTTTTTCACACTGCCTACTTCTATGATTTGCTTTTCACTTCCTAGATTCCTCGTTGTCTTAGTTTCCTCGGCTCAAAATCCTCTCATGGTTGTTTTCCCTTTTCTATCTCAAAGGATTCTGACACCATTCTTCTTCCAGTATCCACTCACTGTTCTCCTTCCTCTTCCTGCTTCCTAAATGAATTCTTCCGATTTCTTATGCTACAATATCCCCAAACTATTTTTCACTTACAATCTCCTATGCTCTTCACAGTGTTCCTATAGGAAGCCTCTCTCTCTCTCTCTCTCTCTCTCTCTCTCTCTCTCTTCTTCTCCAATATTATGAAGAGCTAGCCTTCCAAAGCACTAGGGTTGAATGGAAAGCAGCCCGTAATATTTTAATAAATAGACCGCCTCCTTGAGATAGGAACATTTAACAAATTTCTTGGTAGTTTCTGCTGGCTGGTTACTAAAAGGTTACCATACAACAGAAAAAAGCACAAAACAATATAAAACAAAACTTACACAGTACACACATGATTGGCTATGAAGAGAGATGCTCAAGAGAAAGATGGATTATGAAGGAATCCTCGGGTTCTGCCGTAATCAGGATACATACACGTATACACTGCCCTACCATTAATATCCGGACGCCCCTCCATGAATGGGAAAACAGGTCCTAGTTGGGAAAACAGGCCGTTCCTGGGTGTGGCGAATGCAGGGAAACAGTTCTTTCCTGATTGTATCCTCCTAACAATGACGTTTGGTGGAGGTAGTGTCATGGTATGGGAGTCCTTTCATGGTTTTGCTTGGGCCCATTAGTCGTTATCGACAAAACCATGAATGCTCTGCAATACCAGGACAACCTGGACAATTATGCACTCCCAACATTATGGCAATACTTTGGGGAAGGTCCATACCTGTATCAGCAAGACAACGCGCCATGCCATATTGCTCGGGTCGTAACAGGGTGTTTTGAGAATATGGGTGTGGAAAAGTTGGATTCGCCAACCTAGAGTGCTGATCTAAACCCTATCGAGCATCTTTGGGATGTATGGGATCGTCGGGTACGTGCACGTCGAGATCGCCCCCAAAGAACAAGGCCGAAATGAAGGCTGCGTTAAAGGCCGAGTGGAGAAACATATCACCTGACATTTATAAAAAGCTGGTCGAGAGCATGCCGCGAAGATTGAAGGCCGTCATAAAAGCAAAAGGTTTCAGTACAAAATATTAAATGACCTAATAAAGACTAAACACTAAGGGCAGGTGTCCGGAAATTAATGGTAATCCAGCGTATAAATACATTCGTGTACTACATACAGTCTGTCCTGTATGGTGGTGTTGGCAGACCAATGACGGATAACTAGACCCCGGGCCATATCATTAACCGTCGTACACCAATGCGTTCTAAGTATTTTTTCGACCAGAACAATCTTCTATGAAACTGTGAGTTTTTCTTGGCTGATGGTCATGTCTAGAATTTTTCTTCTTCACGGTGACGATTTGTCCATTAGTGGTTCTGAAGTACTTGCTGGTTAACTCCTTTTTCATATGCACTGAATTTCTGCTAGAGGGACTCCCTCCGTTATTTAAAAAAAATAGTACTGTGTTATACTATCGTGAACACACTTGTACAGTGAACGATATATTGTTTCTGCTGCTGCACATCACTCCGCTCATAGAAGAGAACCAGCGTATCATATTGTTCAGTAGAAACATTAGTTAGCAATCCTTAAATTTGTACCCATTTCAGAGCATAATCTAAATGTAGATAATTTAAATCTCGTTTCCATTTTGACTCTCCCTCTTAAATATAAGTATAGAACCGACAATACACAATTATACCTCTTTGCAAACAATATTACACTAGATTATAATTATCCATCTTTGCCGTCTACCATTATCCGCGGTGAGCGGGTGTTGGTAGACGGCTGTCTTTCTCTAACTTCTCCACTAATACTCGTGTTCCCCAAGGATCAGTTCTTTCTCCCCACTTTTTCTCTCTTGTATATTAATTTTTTCCATTGAATAGAAATTCTATCCACAGTTTTTTAGATGACAGCACGTTACATCCACCTTCCAGTTGAAAAACCTTGCCCTGCTAAAACTTCAACTTTTCAATATCCACCACCACCACCTTAAATGCTGGTTTCCAGGTAATTTTCCAGTGGGGGGGGGGGCAAAGATAACTTACCTGGAAACCAGCATTTAAGGTGGTGGTGGATATTGAGAAGTTGAAGTTTTAACTTCTCAATATCCACCAAAAATATTGCTTCCTCTGAATCTAAAAAAACTGTGTTTTCTCTTTCGTTCTCAGCACTACTTTTATTTTGAACAGCTACTTACCTGTATAACTCTCAAATCCGCCCCACTATAGAATATTATTCCCACATCTTGGGCACTACCCCATAAACCCTCTGAGGCTTCTAGACTCCATTCAAAAGAGGGCAGTTAGGTTAATTTATAACCCGTCTCTTAACAAAGTCTCTCCACTCCCTGCCTATTAGACATTCTGTTTTTGCTGCATGTCTTTCTATAAATACTTCCATTGGCACTGTTCTTTTGTACTTCACCAAATTCTTTCAAACATTCCGTACACGTGCCCTAACCAGTTAGCATCCATTTGCTGTCCAACGTCAAACCCACAGACCCAACTTTTCTTCTTTCTCATTTATTCCTTCAACTTCCGTTTTCTGGAACAGTCTCCTTTCATACGTATTTCCTGAAAATTACGATGTGCAGAAATTCAAGTCTAATGTCAACAAGTATCTTCCTTCATCTTCTCAACATTCCACGCACGGTACTATAGGTTATAATACCTTTCATGTTTGGGATTCTCATAAAAAAAATAACTAGTGTCTTTCAGATGGTGGGAGACTTCATGGTTTAAGATAATAAATGCTGGTGTATGCAACTGTTTTCACAAATTTTACCAATTGGCTAACATTCCTTCACAAATACAAAAATACTTTTTTTTCCATTGAGTTGTCTATTGAAAACAGTACTGTTTCTGTTCGTGGTTTTCAAGGTTTTATTTTATTTATTCTGTTTAATTCGTTTGAATTTTGAAGTTCCACATTGCCTATTATAGTTCTTCATAGTTCTCATTAATTGTTCTTGCAGCTTTGAGTCGTTCTCTTAAATATTTTTGTCTTGTTGGATATTCTGTACTTTCCTTCTTTATCTTACATAAAAGAATTTTTTCATGGCATTGACTGCTGCCAGTGTGTTTGATAGAAACATTCCTTTTATGATAGTGAAATTTTCAGTGATAAGACTAAGCGGACTTGAAGAATTTCGCTCACCTATAGAGCTTCTAAAGAGGATTCGAAGAAGGGCTACCGGATTAGCGCGCAGCGCTGATCGATGTATGATGAACGACAGCTTAGAAGGTGCGGATTGTTAAGCTTGGTAACAGTCATCTTAGGGAAGGGAGACTTCTGAATAAGGTATATAAGACTCTGAAAGGGATCAATGAAATGAACAATGGAGGTATATTTTCACTGGATAGACAAGAACCATGAGTCAAAAATAAAAAAAAAAAATCTAAGGAATAACAAAAGGCTGAAGGTTTAACTTTGAGCAGCGTATTGTAGTTGTTAAACCAAGTAAAGAGTTTAATTAAGTTTAGAGCAGATTGAATAATCACTTTTTGCCAATCGGGAAACTCTGAAGAAAGTATGGATGATTGGTATTTTTTATTGGAAGATACACAAAAAGTTCCCTTATCGTTTACGCATTCTAATACTTAGAAGGTGCGGATTGTAATCTATGGGGATGATCGAATTTATGCTGTTTTTTTTAGCATCACTATGATATCAAAAGAAGAATCAAAAATAATCCTTCCGGCAACTGAATGAAAATAATCCTTCCTGCATGACTGAAAATGTAGATTCGCAGATAATACAGATGTGGGATGGTTAGTGGGAACCCCAGATCCGGTTCATCCACCTAAAGATTTATTATTCCATAGAGATCTTTACTTTATAGTTCTCTGGCGTAGATAACCAATTATCCGATGCATAAAGAGGAATTTCTCTGTTTTCGGTTAACGCATAAGCAGAACATCCAGAAACATGATGTTGTAAATATCCCCATTACACCATCAGGGAGGTGTAATGAGGTAATTGGGGATAATAAAATGCCAAACCAACCTCCAGAGAGGTATAATTAGCCGTTGTCCGAATTTATTACTAAGACACCACGTGCTGACCACGTAAATATCGCTAAGCTTTCGACTTTCACATCCTACATTTCTAAATAAATACACCAGACAGATGCATTGTTCTCCATGCAATTGAGGAGGGGAAAAAAAGAAGTAGAAGAAGAAAAAACGAAGCCATTATGCTAAGAGCGAGAGGACGTTACCAGAAAAAGTGACGTCGCTGTATACAAATGAAAGTAGTTCACACATTTAACATGTTCCGTGTACGCCACCTCCGTCTTAAGAAAAGGGAGCGCTTTTGTATTCATGGACGCCGTCGCAGTGATGGTGGGACATCAAAGTTATTTATTCCACTATCCATAACATAAAGTATAAATGATTGCCGAAGCAGTCATGGCCGCGCATGTGTAAGTCTATCGAATTCTGTCCGTCTCATTCCTTCCTTGCCCCTCTTCCGAAGGACAAAGCGTCCTGCAGTAGCCGTCAGATATGTGACTAGAAACAAGAAAGATGTTTTTATTGTAAGCCAGCACGCGGACCGTATTTCAATATTTACTGGGAAGGACGGAAAAACGTGAGTTAACTAAAAGTCTCGCGTTAAACGAAATTCTTAGCAGATACGCCTTCAATAGCTGGTAGCAAATATTTCCTGGCCACGAATCCGGAAGTGACGTCTGTGATGCTGAAGACTTTGGGGAAAGCGCACGTCAGATTAAATGATACGGGAGGATGTGGTTTGCAGACTGCTGCCCAGATAAACTCCCAGATAAAATGCTTAGTTCCCTTAGTGAAACTGGTCGTTTTTCTCCATCCATTTTCACACTCACCTCTTTTGTTACGTGGCTTTCTTTTCCCTTTCGCTCTGCTTTAACTTTCCATTTCTTTCCGTTTATTTTCCATTGCAGTAGTACCAACCATTAGGGACGTTACAACCAAACAGTAAGACTTTCTTCTGGCTATTAAAATACAAGTAATTGTTCTAATTGGTGTCAAACAGGAGACTTTGTAGGTGCCTAAACAGTTTTAAAATCGAGATCGCCATTTAAAAACAGATTTTCATATTAAAAGTATTTTTAATAAACAAATTGAAGAACAAACAGCTGAAGAGGAATGACTTTTGAGCCATTCCTCTTCAGCTATATCAGTATAGTTTGCTGTCAGCTTTGAAGAGCTGATTTAAATTGTTGGTGTTGTAGAGCCCGGGTTTCCGGGAGAAAAAAAAACATGCTACCTTCGCCTAAGACCGACTAACTCAGCCATTTTGTGAAAAAGGCCTATAAAAATTCCTCACGTCATTGACGCGACTCGAACTCAGATCTTTTCCAGCCAGTGTGGGGAGGACGGCGATCCTACCAACTGTGCTAACCACAAGGTTTTAATTTAAATCGTCCAAAATCAAAAACGTTTCACTTGTTTAGAGAGATCTGAGTTCGAGTCCCCCGAAGGAATTTTTAAAAGCATCTTCAGTTAAATCGGTACTGAGTCAATTTCAGGTGGCGGAGTTTCCAGCTGGCACAATATGCAAATCGGCCGTGAGCAGGCTTCTACAGACATAATGCAAAATATTTTAATATGGCCTAAGTTGCTGATGCACCTGAAGGACAACAACAACGAATACTATATTTACAGCCTCACCCATATGCTTCACATGCAGCAATCTTTGAGCCTAACTAACCACCCTCAGTTAATTACTGTATTATTTTGCATTACATTTTGGACTTTTCCATCTTATAAAATAAGAAAAGGCATATGAACACGTTTGTTTCTTTGTCTTTCCCAAGCGCCAAAAACAACTAACTAAGGCTGTGAGGAGTCAGTATTGTGTGTGTGCAACTTGCATATATTCGGTGGTTGGTTTATCTAAATTTCTCACGTCCTGATAGATAGCGAACTCAGACCTTTTCCAAAGGGAAAGGAAGGCCTGAGTACGAATTCTGTCAAGACGTAACCATGTCTTTTTTTGTACCATATTCTTCATGACCCAGGAATATTTTCTTATAAAACTATGAACTTAACACGAATAAACACAATAATTATTTCAAGGATTGCCCTGATATAATTGTGTAATGCTGGAAGATCCACTACAATATTCACTAACGCGTTGTCATCCCACAATAGAATAGAATAAGATGTTTATGGAAGTTAATGAAATCCTCCTGTGATGGTAAAACAATTCGGAATGAAACTTAATCAATACAGAATAGATTACCTGTTACCACCTTCTGGTGATGTTTGCAAAATTCACAGCCACTGACTGGATGCCCTTTGATCTCTACTACCTAAAATCGATTAATATAATGGTTCGAAATGAGCCGCATGTTTACCAGAAATGCCTAAATTATCCCTTGGCCATATCGATTACTTGGGTGTCTGTGCTCTCTGAAATGTAATTTGTCTCGCTATGTAACAAATGAGATCTTCCAAAGAAATATTTCTTTTATTAAG
This sequence comes from Mastigoproctus giganteus, assembly GCF_048544385.1. Classification (NCBI taxonomy): domain Eukaryota; kingdom Metazoa; phylum Arthropoda; class Arachnida; order Uropygi; family Thelyphonidae; genus Mastigoproctus; species Mastigoproctus giganteus. Next base: position 221,743,864 of record NC_143576.1, read on the forward strand.
CCAGTGCAGCTGCTCATCTTTTAATACGATTAATTGGCTGTGGGGCGAACCGGGCAAGTGAAAAATTAAATCATCACGTTCCATAAGTTTTACATTTGATTTTCAAAATTGACTGGGTTTTTCTTTTTGTTTGTTTTTATATTTGCTGATTTATGCCAATAACACAAGCTCCATTGTGCGAATCAGTCGAAGTTCCAGTTGTGGCTTAGAGTACTCTTCTTATTTAATGATGCAGCTTTTTTATGTGATGATTCCAAACACAGATTGTTAAAACCTATTTAATCGGTAATCATAAATGGGTTGAATCTCCTTGTTGGGAGACGATAAGCTGAATATCTCAGCCCATGTATTGTATTTCATTGATGCTGACGCTTTTATACCTGTTCCTGACACTTGATAGTGGGTGTAGTTCGTTTCTCCTAAATCCTGAGAGTACTAAATCCATATGTACTTTTTTAGTAACATGGTGTACATATGGAGAAGGATCATTTCGATGAACAGAAGGCAGAGCGAATAAATGGATAACAAGGTTGATGATGTTGCGAATAGATGCTGCGACGATTGGTTGCGGCACTTTTTAAATCTAGTTCAGAAGAAAGTTTTTGGAACCAAAGGTTTACACTTCAGAAAAACAGTGCTCTGGGAAATGTCTGTGGAAAAATCAACAGACGTTCTGAAGAGAACGTCTTTTGATGTGAATTATAACGTTGGTTTGTACTATTATCAAAAAACTATGGATATTGTTTTCAGTCGGTAAAGATAGTCGTTAACCGAGACCCGGATTTTTAAGGTTTGAGGGTCTCGGTTAATGAAGCCTTTGCGAGTTGAATAGTTCATAGCGTTGCTACTGGGGTGCGTGTAATCGAAATCTCTGGAATCAAATCTTGTCACAGTTGAATTCAAATATAGTCCTAACGAGAAGAATTACCATGGGCATTAAGAACTACCTTGGACTATGGTTAGCCGGTCTTCAGCGAGGGATACGTAGTTTCTTGATCCTGATATTCTGGTTTTTCACCCGCAAAACCAAAGTGATCCTAGAACACATAATTTATAGACATGGGTACAGCACCGATTCAAACGTCCAATCATAATCTTTTAATGAAGTTTACCTCGGGTCTTTAAAAATTTGACAAATCCACTGAAATAACATTGTCTAGGAAATAGTAAAAATTTGTATTTACAAAATGTTATCAGTCACCAGTTGTCATGTGCACACTTATCCTTGACCTTGAAGCTGTAAAACCTTCATCACTAGAAAGCTCCAAGATTTGCTTTCTTTTTTTTTAAAGTTCCGTTAGCTGTATTTCAGTTAAAGTTGTTTGTCTGACTATATAATTAACTTACTTTCGCTTTTTTGAAGGCATTCATGATTAAGAATTTCTTAATTTATTTTATTAAGAAAATATAATCTTAGTAAATTAATTACATTGAGTTTATTCAAATCGATTTGAGGTGGTGAACGAATTTCTGGGCTTATGCTAAATGGGCTAATGAACTAATTTCTGGACCAGTTCGGTCCGGACTCTTTTGCGATTTTCATCTGGATTCAGCCATTTTTAATTGCTCTAATCAGTGAACTGCTACGCTTTCTCTGTATAATATTTAAAATATTACAGCTGAATTTTAATAACTTCATTTTTAAATGAAGTTATTAAAATTCAGTTATCGAAATACGAGTTTGCAATGGGGATCTTTCTTATTCCAGTAGTTTAGACGTGGCCTGTTTCAGATTTTTCGATTATTGCATTGAGGAACTTTTTCTAAATTTCCAAAACTCAGAAATGAGTTCCAGCCGCACTTAAGTAATGAGATTTCCATCAAATATTGCCATTTTTTTTTTTCGTCTTTAAGTGAAAATCGACCTAGCAGTATTCACAGCGTCTGCGCGAGTAGTACAGTGGTTATAATTACGGTGCCTCTAGACAGGGTGGTGTAAAAGGCTTGGGTTGTTCGAAATTAATTGAAGTGAATCTTAAGTGGTTGTCTCGGAGTATGTATCTAAACACTTGAGTTGATCAGGATCGAAATTTTTGACATGCTTTGAAAAAAACACAAAAGCTAGTTTCAGATTGGCAAGATATTTTTTTGCTTGAAGTACTGTGCACTTTTTTTTCGGCGGAAGGTTCCTAAATTAATATAAAAAATAAAAACGCAACTGGATTGTGTCTTTATCAACCAGCGCTCTAGATTGCAACCCCTCTGCTCAAATTTAAGTGAAATAATACAGACGATTCTATGATCCACTTTTTTAAACGATTTAATGAATGCCCTGACTGGTATATGTGATATATTAGCAATCCAGATGATGAATGTTACTGGATTTAAATTGCTAATATATATCACAATATCATTCAGTGGACTCATTGAGTCACACTATAGTTTACTGGTAGCCAATCTCCCAAATTCAACTACATATTCTTCTTCTTTGGAAATTAATAATAGGGTCTCACGTGTAGAACAGTGTTCATAATCACTATTCTCTTACATCACGTTGACTGGTGCCTAGTTTGAATCCCTTGACGCGAGTAATTTTTATGGGATTTTTTTACAAAGTTTCTCCGGGAAAGGAATTGCATGGTTCCCCCCTTCTCGGTAACTGGGGTTTTTCATCTAACAAACATTAAACCGACCGAAGAATACACTCACTTACAGGCACGAAATAGTGAAGCCCCATATACTTAGGGTCTTAACATATGCCTAAGTATCTGATAATATGAAGATATGGATTTGTCTGTTTGATCTTGGTAGCTCAACCCTTATTCTTCTACTTTTTTTTTAAAAAATATGTTTTATAGATAAATAATCAGTCTAGTCACATTTTCATTGGAAAACGTTCGCATCAGACAAAGGGTGAATTGTATTCTTAGTTTACTTCATTCGGACAGCATTTAATCTCCAGACATTGCTTTATTCTCTAATCATTTCGATTTTTCATTGAGAGGATCGACTGTGACTTTTGCCCTCCGGTATAAGTGCATGTCCGATTATCTAGCTTCCGGTTTAATTTCGTGTACAAATCGCTTTGGAGTTGAACCGAAAAGTCTGCAAAGCATTTTTGTATAAATTCACAAACAAATCACATATATCAAATAAATGGAGTCGCAGAACTTGTCTAATAATGCTCAGAAACTGCTAAGCGTTTGTAAGTGCATGAAGCTTATCCTTAAGTTTACAGTTATTGGTCCATGATTCTCTGTTTAGAAAATAGCTGCAGGGTGTTCGCTTCGTGGACTCAGTAAACATGCTTTCCACGTCAGCTGCATTTTAACGTTTTCAGTACACCAAGCAGAAACAGCGCACACATATCTTACAAATGAGTAATCGCACTGCCTTTCGACACACAGGAAAATCACACTGTCCCCCCCTTCTTCTCCGAACTTTTCACTTAATATTAAATATAACCAATCCAGCATCGTGTTGGATGCCCTTCTAAAAGCTCAAGAAACGTTCTACATGTGTGAGCAAAGTAGGAACAACTTCTAAGGAAGGACATAAATCAACCGCGATGCGGATATTGCTTTGGTGGACGAAGATTTGACTGCAACTGATTACCTAAAGAATTAGACCCCACGATCGGTACTGCAGAAATTCGTTAAACCTCTTTATGCCGCAATATTTCACTCTCAAGCCGAGGTTTTATACACGCGAACAGTGTTAATACGAAATAAATAATAAACGCATCGGTTTCTTTCTAACTAATAACATTAGATTCCGTTATAAAATATATCTTTGTTTGTCTTTATTTTAACAGATTTATCACGCTACAGTCCGTTCGATTAAATTTTGTTGAGGAAAGTCTAACTCTGTGTTTAAAGAGAGAGAGAGAGAGAGAGAGAGAGAGAGAGAGAGAGAGAGAGAAAGTATCTGAAAAAGAGTAATTTATACTAATTGAGAAATCTTCAACATCTGCTAGAGAAGAAAAAAAATTACCATTTATATTTTCCCGTCTCCAAAAAATCCAATTCAGCTCGAAACTATCAGCGTCGTTTTCTCTGGCAAGCAGTTCGTTCCAGTACATCTACAACACTCTACTCGAAAATAAACTTCGTGAGATCCCCCACCCAAGATGTCTTGTGCCAAGCTTTGTAGTCCGCATCATCTAAGCCATTCTTCATATGAACGTCAATTACCACCTCAACAATCTGGTTGCACTTCTCTGATCTCTTTCTAGGTGTTCTACAAGGAATGGTGAAAAAGTTGTGAGAATAGAGTATTAAATGTATTAATAAATTATAGAATAGGTTATATTGATACCTCAATATATTGTAAAATAACATGAAAAAAAATGTATGTCAATGTCTTAATGCAGTTTCTAAAATTGAATTTTTTTTTTTTTTTTTTTTTTTTGTGTTGACCCGAAGAGGAAGATTGAATATACAGAAATACTAAAGAAATCTGTGAAATAATGACTAGTATGTTTGGAGAAGTATCTTTCAGTTATGGTATCTTTGCAAGATGGTCGGTAGAGTTAAAAAAGACAACAAGAGTCAGCCGAGGATGTCAAAGAATTTCTGGTCGACCATCTGAAGAATCAATTCTGAAACAGTTCCCATCGCTGAAGGAAAAAAAATTAAAAACAGAAGAATTAAAGTATAACATTTCCCATGGAAGCATTTTAACAGGCCATTTGGGAATGTCTAAATTTTATGCAAAATGGGTTCGTCGAAACCTGTCCATTGGTGACAACGTCATTTTTATCCTGTTTGGTGATAGGTGATGAAGACTGGCTAAATTTTTGTGATTCTGAATCCAAACAAGAAAACATGCAATGGAAGTATAACGGATCTCGAACCCCGAAACTGTTTCGAATCCAGCCATCAGCTGGAAAAGCGTCCGCCTCAATTTTCTGGGGCATAAAGGATTGTTGTTAATCAATTAGCTTGCACATAAAACGACAAATAATAGGGGAATATTATGACATATTTATGCCAAACTTAAAAGTTGCAATTCGGAAAAAAAAGATGATGAAAGTTGAATCTTCGGGTTTTGCTTCTCCGTGTCACTGCACACGTGCAGAAAGCGGGTTGCACAGGCTAAAATTCACGAATGTGGATTTGAACGATTAAACCATCCTCCACACAGTCTGTCCCCAGCTGACTGATATCTGTTCAGAAACCTCATATCATCTTCGTGGAAGTCATTTTAAAGATGATGAAGAACTAAAAGCAGGTGTAGAAACCTAGTTCGATTCCCAATCTGAAGATTTTTTGAAGGATTAAACTATTTGCAGATTAAATTAAGTGTATTGAACTTCTGAGTGAATACATCGAAATATTAAAAAAAAAAAAAACCAAGATATTCTACTTACGTCTTTTCTGAGGAGGAGTGTTCAAAAAGTTCTGAGAACTTTTTGACCACTCCTCCTCAGAAAGATATACGAGTAGTGGTCAAAAAGTTCTGAGAACTTTTTGACCACTACTCGTATATCTTTCTTCTAGTGTAGCCTTCAGACCTGAAAGTATGTGACATCCTTTTCTTTACTTTTGATGGTACTTTATATCATAGTCACAAACGCCTGTTTACACTGCATGGTAAATTTCTGATTAACCTATGATCCCTGTCCTTTTCGTCCTGAAACGCTTTTAAACTCCTCTTCCTCTCTCTTATAAGTAATTCCTAGATTTCCATTCTACAGATGTAATGTCGTACATTTAGAACCATTAAAAATTCGATTCCCATTTTTGTCGGACAATTTGTTCAACCGATCTAAGTCATTTTGAAGTAAATGGCCTAGTTTTGACAACCTCCCCTGCATTTCCTCAAAATGTCATTACAGAAAGTAAGAAACAGAAGTGGCCTCTACACCGATCCACTTGTTACACTGGTTCACCCTGGCGTATATCTATTTATGACTGCTCTCTATTTCCTAACTTTGAGCCAGTTCTTAATCCACCCAAGGATATTTCCATTAATCGCAATTTACTACAGTTTATATGATAGCCTTTTTGTGTGGAACCGTATTAAAAGCATTGCTGAAGTCAAGATAAATCATGTTCGAGTTGTTTCTACATCCAGCTGTTTTATGATTTTGTAATAATTAACTAGATTGGTCAGGCAAGACTCCTCCTTCACGAACCCATACTCTGATCCTTTAAGAATACCATTCCTATCGAGATGGTCCTGTATTGTATCCTTAATCAATGACTCTAATCTTACCCACCACTGAAGTCTGCATTGCCTGTCAATTCTTTCGTACCTCCAGTTCAGTTCAATCCAGTGCCTCTGCAGTCCAGGGAGATCTCTTCAGAGACTAACAGTGATCTCATTAACATCTCCAGAAGGATTTTGCACTCACTTGCAACACGTTTGTAAATTAACGGGATGTATAAAGTTGCTCTCCTGACGTCGCTCAGCTTCAGTACTTTTTACAAATAATTTTTCTGTGATTGATATATGAGTGTTTGTCTGTTATTGTAGGGTTTTAGGCACATCAGTGACTAAAGCCATATTATATATTGTCTGTAAACTGTCTGGGTGCTGCGATCGATTTTCTGTTTGCTGGACGAAAAAAACCCGCGCTTACGGGATAAAAACCACGATGCCCTCGCCTGAGACCGACTAACTCAGCCAGGTTGTGAAAAAGCTCATAAAAATTCCTCACGTCATCGACGTAATCGACACGTCATCCGTCTCACTGATCCCTTGTGGTTCGAATTGTCTTTCAACTGTAATGATCGTTACATATTCTACTCGTCTGCCACTTCTGTTGAACTTTCTGTGACTTATCAAGTGAGGGGCCTATCTGATTCAATACATTCTCATTTGTATTCAGTGTTAAGAGATCTCTTTGTTACAATTTTAATTCTCTTGATCTGTCGTACTCAGCTTTCGCCTCTCTTACCCATCAGTGATTTTGTTATATATACTTGTAATATTCATATAATTCGGTATCTCTCGATGATCAACGTATCCCATGCTTTTATCTTTTTTCTTTTCAATTAAACCTTTACCCTCACTTATCATCCACTTGAGTTTCTTTCGTTTGCAGAACTTCTCTTCTGGACCAAGTGCTTTTGTAGCTTTCAAGATCATAATGATTTGAATATTTCCCTTAATGAACGCCTATCCAACAGCATATAGTTGTCTTTCTAGCTAATAGAGCCCGAGAAATACCTGAATCTACTATAGTCCGTTCTCTTGAAATTGAAGCCTGTCCCCTTTCCTTTCGCACATAAATCTCTTTGGATACTACTCATTTTATGACATTGTGGTCACTATCCGCTATTAGTACCTGCACTGTCAAATTTTGTATGTAGTTTGGTTCCATGGTGTAATTCCTTGGTGTCCAAATAAACGTTACGGTCTCTTTGTACGTTACCTGACATGCTGAAGTAAATAACAATCATCCATGAGGCTCAAAAATCTGTCCCCCATGGCGCATTGCCCGTACATGATTTACATTCTAAAAGTTGGTGTTAAAATTTAGTGTTAATTTAATTAGTATAAAATAAACCGCCAAAGCAAAGAATAAAAAAAAAGCAGCCCTTCCCTAAGACCAATTAAAATGCTCATGAAAATTTCTCACCAGAATATAATACTCTTAAAACTATTTTTAAATAGATTTCACCATTTTCTGTTTACAGAAATGGAATTTAGCTCTTTATACTAAAATGAAATGATATTAGAATTTTATAAGAACGAATTGGCAAAAAATAATGTGAACTAAAAGCACTTTTATATGAACTTCTCATTACAAAAGTTAATCAACTTATATGTTATTTGCTTTATTCTTATGAGGTACAATAAACATATGGGAATAAAAATGCTTATATACAGGAGTTATTACCTACATCGACCTGATATATTTCTTGAAGCCAACTAGAGAAGCAGTAGTGCTGGCAACGTTTACAAATATGATGCACGGTCGGGTAGTTGCCACACTCACTATAACTTCACTTGTTCGTGAGATATCTGTATCTTCCGTATGCCACTCGAAAATTGTTCATTGTCGACAAGGGATGATGGAGTAAATGTTATTCTATTGGCTTCTAGCATGATTCGTTCTCTAGATGACGAGTTCTTACTTCAGAGTTAAATTATCGACCAGGTTTCTATAATATTAAGGGTATTCTGCACACGACGTTGTCCATTTTGCCAGAAAGATATTTCAGATTTTAATAATTTTAGACGGAAAAGGAGGGGATTGGCGAAATCGTTGTTGGGTGAGAGTGAAGCCTATGAAAAAGCTTCAGGAATGCGAGAGCTGCAAAACATTATGCAGCTCTCGCATCCCTAAGGTTTGAATTCAGTATGCATTTTGTGGTATGTTAAAGTTGCTACAAAATGCATCGATCTTATTGCGAAGTAAGTCACCACTAGTTGGCTCGGTGTTCACCTATATCTCAAATAAAAGTACTGCTCCCTAAGAAGTACTCTTCTTAGGGGCAGCGCTTTTTATTTGAAATGGGACAACTCGATATATTTTATAAGTCCTCACCAATTACTGGGTTCATTCTTTGAAACTCATGGGAATTTTTATGATTACTAGCACAGTGGTATTCTCAATTTGATTCATTTTTTCGTTGCTTATGTGATTTTGAGAAATGGTGTGTTCCATAATAGTCCAGGGCACGTGGACGCTTGTCATATCCACTGCCGGGGTTGCCACCATTTCGTAACGGTGGTAGATGTTTCTCCTTCTTAATATCATCAGATTTAACTGTAATGAGCATTACAGTTAAATAGATTAAGTACTATAATAGCTCAGAAAGTTTAACAAATGGATAGATAAGTGATGCGTTTTTATTTATAAGGGTATATTTAAATTTATTATGAAGAGAAAATCTTTCCAAACTGGAGAAAAGCTCCTATATTCATTACTCTATAAATAAAGCTTTTGTGCAAATGAATAATTCACCCATGGATCATCACTCATTTTTCAGATAAACACGACATCCATCTGCTTGTCCTTTATTGGAACTACTTATGTATAAGAAGGACACATAGAATATATGCCACGTTCTGATAAACTTTAGTTTTCACATTTGTTTTGAAACCGAATCGCTTCAGAGAGAATTTCGGAAACCTTAGATTCTTGAGAAACTGTTGCCGAGATTGCAGAGATTCAATGTAAACCATGGGGAAATTATTCTCTGTCAGTGACATGATTTGTTCCCGAAACCTAATCGTGTCCAATCTGTAGAATCTCCGGAGCCATCAGGTTGCTACTGGCGGTGGCGAAAAAATCGATATTTTGTCACTCGCATGAGTACGTGTTACTGGCATCAGTTTGGAAAGATTTTACTCTAAAATGTCCTTTCTTTTATACTTTACGTGACAGTAAAGTTACCTTCCAGGATGAACATCGACGATGCGCGTGTATTTCTCATTGTGGTTTAGTGAAAAGCAGACAATTAAAGAATAACTAGTCCAAAGGCTTGGTCCTTTGTAACGTGTTATTTGTATAATTTGGAAGTTTTAGTTAACGACTTACGAAATATCGTTCTGACATTTATTTGCTTCACTTTCCGAACTTAATTTTAGACGTAGAGAGTTTTTGATTCTCGTTAATCTTTCATACTTCTCTATATACTTCTCGGTCTCTCTCTCCTTCCTTCTCTTTCGGACTTTCCGATTCCTTTCTAGGGTCAAGCTGATAATAAATGACCAAATGTCTGACAGATCATTTATCTTGTTCCACAAGAGGGTCCTCTGACAGGTCTATTATGTCAAACAACGGGTGTCTAAGAGGAAATTTCTTTATCTGAATAAAACTCTTATGCCACACACTTCAATGTTGACGGTAGGTCCTCCATTCGATTTTTCCTTCTTTAATTCCTAATGCTCTAAGCGCTCCGTCCATCCAAGGCTTCTTAATTTCCAACTCTTCGCAGAACTTATCCTTCAACAATAAAAAAAAAGTAAATGATATAACTTGCCGAAATATTTCTTTTAAGAAATATTTTAGATCCGTGGCTGTAGAATTTAGCGAGCCTACTCAGATTTGAAATCACCTTTGTAAAAATGGCACAGAATCAAACCTACAAAAGTGAAACGGTAATTGCCGAAGTTTCAGATCAGAGAAAAGAAGACTTATCTGAAGGTTAGGGGAAATCTGACAGAAGCTCTAAATTTCAAATGGAATTATACAGATTATTTAAACAACATTTTGTGGTTCCTCATTAAATACACCGATGAGCCAAAGCATTATGACCAGCGAGTCGTTATGCAAATCGAAGCAACTGCAGGTGAACTATGGCGCATGCGCGGGTCGGGACACAATATAAAAAGCACCCTCCGTTAATCAGTATTGCTCTTGTTCTTCAGTGGGAAAGGCAGCTGACTTAAGCGAGTTTGACAAAGGCCAAATTGTAATGGCCACACGACTGGGTCAGAGCATATCCAAAACGGCACGGCTGGTGGAATGCTCACGGTCAGCCGTGGTTAGTACCTACCGAACGTGGTCCGAGGAGGGAAAACCCACGAACCGCCGGCGAGGTGTTGGACGACCACGGCTCATTGATGCTCGAGGTGAGCGAAGGCTCTTCCGGATGGTGCGTGGCAACAGAAGGGCGACTGTGGCGCAACGCACCGGTAATTGAAATGCTGTTGTTGATGGGAGTAATGTGTCACATCACACAGTACATCGAACGCTGCTGAAAATGGGGCTGCGTAGCCGCAGGCCGCTCTCGGTGCCCATGATAACTACGGTTCACCGGCGACAGCGCCTACCATGGGCGAGCGAACGAGCATCGAAACTAGACCTTGAGTGGTTGGAAGAAGGTCGTCTGATTCGGTGAATCATGTTTCCTTTTGCACCATGTGGACGACCAGGTACGTGTGCGTCTTTTACCTGGGGAAATGATTACGCCTGGATGCACCGTGAGAACAAAAAAAGCCGGTGGCGGCGGTGTCATGCTTTGGGCAATGTTCTGCTGGGGTAACCTTAGTTTAGTCACCCATGTGCTGGGGACTCTGACATCTACCACCGGCAACGAGGAGGGTGAGTTTCCACTAGGAGCCCAATGGCTAAATGGTCAGAGATACAAAAAACCATGACATTACACAACAGGATACTACCGATATACTTTTTGTAAATATCTGGCTTTCACAAACCTCTGTGCTACATCTACAATGCATACAAAACGGAGATGGGGAACCCCTGGTGCCGTTAGACATCAAATACTTTACACTTTACATTTTACCTAAACATCATTGTTGACCAGGTACACCCTTTTGTGGCAACAGTCTTCCCTTCTGGCGGGGGCCATCTTTCAGCAGGATAATGCGCCATGCCACACCGCCCGGATTGTTCGAGACTGGTTGGCGCAACATGAGGAAGACTTCCAGGTATTGCCCTGGCCTCCAAATTTCCCAGACATCAATCCCATCGAGCATCTGTGGTTTGTGTTGGAACAGCAACTCCGATCTGCGGCGTCTGAACAACGGACCTTACAGGAGTTAAAGGATCTGCTGGTTACGTGTTGGTTCCAGATACCACAAGACACATTTAGAAATCTTGTAGCGTCCATGCCTCGCCGGGTACGAGCTGTTTGGCTGCACGGACCAACATCATATTAGATAGGTGGTCATAATGTTTTGGCTCTTCGGTGTATATATTGGCTAAAGGGAAACAACACATCTGCATTGCTTCCTTGATAAATTGCGATACTGATAACTCTTTCGACTGGATGCATGCAGGACTATGGAATTTTAACATTTATGAGTCATAAATTGCTGAAATATTTCCCCTCAAGCACTGTCATTTATATGATTTCTGAGGAAGAAACATTTCTTTTTAGCATAAGAGAGCAGCTTTGTGTAACTAAAGAACTTTATGAATATTTAAATGTAAGGCGTTTTGGTACGTGCTTACTATACAGTTAGAATGCATAGCATTGACAAAAGTTTCCCCAAAATTTGGAGGCTGTTATTATTAGCTGAATGAGTTTACATTTTGGTCTTCATTATGTAAATCATATACAACTGATTTAATTTGCTGAGGACTTCACATTTTCTACGTTTAAGCATCAAAACAGAATCACGGGGGGGTATTATGGTTTTTTCTCCTGGAAACTCGGACTTTTCGTCCAGCAAACCGGCAAATTGACCATAGAACACGCAATTTATAGATATTTTAAATACGGCACAATATGGCTTAAGTTGCTGATGCGCCTAAAACCCAACAAAAACGTTTGTGTCACAGAGCTTTTACATCGAATTTTTTTATGTCAGAATAAACACTTTTGTTAATAACAATAATAACTATTAACACCACGATAAATACATTTATTTTGATACAACGCCTCTCCCAGCTCCTTGATCACATGCAAACTAACCATGCAGGCTAGCAGAGAAAAGCGTTGTAAGGTTATTCGTAAAATAGTTATATTTATCGTGGTATACTAGATGGATAATCCACCCAAAGAAAACAACTCCTCTAAAGGCATGATTAAATCGAATACAGGACTTTTCCCCAAAAACGTTTTGGGTCTAGTATTATGAAAATGTACAAAGACTTTTATTCTCTCATCATGTGAAGTCTTCTTCTCCTTGATCGGAAAAATACGCTAAGTACTTATTTACTGACTTCCCTTTCCAATGAATTGCATTGGAGAGGGAATTGAATTTGAATGGATATTGGAGAGAGAGAATAGACTCACTGAGTCTTCATAGCAGTATATCTGTCCCTACTAAGCTTTTTTTCAGAGATGCTAAAAATTTCCGAAATTAACTAACCTTAGAAGATCTGTCCAATTATAGTCCTATATATGGTACTGATTTTTAGAGGAATCCAATATCATGGACATCTTTACTGTGTATATGTTCCGAATTAACTTATTTTATCCAGTAAATTACAATAACCATTTGACTCCAGTAAATTACAATAACCATTGACTCCAGAAATACAATTGAATCTGCGAGATGCTTTTCCTGGAATGTTGAATTATATTCTTTCCTCTTTACTGGATATTAAATTGTAGATGCAATATTGGTATCCATTTGTAGTCTCGCCTTATACCACATGACAATGCTTGAAACGCATCGTTACAGTCTTCGACCGAGCTGCTGAAGAAATGTGTTTTCTCTTTTATTTTTTAAACCCCCAGGAGAATTATTCTTATTTTCTTTCCCAGCAATTCTCCCCACGTCTGCGGAAACTCTTAAAGCAACAACCTGGTTTTCCTGAAAAGTTTACCTGCTCTGTGGAAGTCGTTCTGTTGAATATCTTAGAATGTTGGTTACTCTTTTTCCTATAATTCTTATTCCGAATTCTCATCCCAAGTCTGTCCCCTGCCTGCTTAGAGCGGCCACCTGACTGTGTTTATCATATTAGCCTAAATACGCCTTCCCAGAAAACACGTTAGTGAATTTTCACGAGAGCATTATGGGAGATCGTCATCTGTTTTATCATTCAAAGCATGTCTTCGTGGGTCTACTTGGTTTCCTAATGTGCTTTATGTTTCCGTGATTTATGGCACTATAGAAATATCTGGACCCTTCTGTTCTCTTTTAGCAGATTCACATAATTTATTTTTCATGAGATTCCATTAAATTATACCATCTACCTTCGAACAAAATTGGCACAAAAATATCTGGAAATTATTTATTTTTAAATTTGATTTTCCCTTTTTTTTTTCATAATATGTCAATGAAAGAACGAAAAAAAAAAAAAGAATAAAGTGCGGAGAAACTCTTAACGTGTTGGCTGCCAAGGTTTAAATATGGACCAAAGTAAAATTTTCTCTTATTCCATCTTTATACAGTACATTCGGATCGGGATTTTGCCATTGTTTTCTTCTAGTACAAATACATAATCCATCAAAGTAGAAAGAGCAGTCCTCCAGACTTGCGAATTCGATTGCATTAACAGAAAAGCCGAGAAATTCCTTCTCGATGGATCGTCCAAAAAAATAGCCCACAGCAAATTACGAACGTGGAAATGACATTAATGATTCCCAATTAATATGGAACGAGTGATCTGTATTTAAGGACTTCTTCCTGTGTGTTTCACCATTGCATATACCTGGAGCTTGTAGTGTTAACTACAGTAATTGAGTTACTGCTGCCTGCCCATTACTCCCTCCCTTTCCCTAAAACAGTTTCCTTGTCGTACCGACACTACCGGAAGAAACATCTTCACAGAGAGAATTTCCGAACTGCCGGTAGACGACCTTGGTTGACCCTGCCGTGATGTGTTTTCATCCTGGAGAGGTAATGACATGTCAAAGAGACAAGACAAAGCTCTCATCTGTGGGCAGTCGGGGTCGCAGTTTTCACCTCGCACTGGAATGCGGTAACTAGTTCCAATATGGCACGGCTACGTACCGTTCGATTGATTGTAGTGACATTGTGTAAAACTCATTTCGGTTGGCATGGCCGTCAACGTATCGTACAATTAGTTGGAGGGAGGGCGAGAGACAGAGAGAGAGAGAGAGAGAGAGAGAGAGAGAGAGAGAGAGAGAGAGAGAGAGAGAGAGAGAGAGAGAGAGAGAGAGAGAGAGAGAGAGAGAGAGAGATTTCATTTTTAATTGAAATGCTTAATAATACAAGATATTCAGCTATCCAGAAACACCCAGTATATGTGTTTGTTTTTGTGTATATTCTTCCGTCGTTTTGCATTTGCTGGATAAAAAGTATCTGTGAGATATAACCATGCAACTCTCGCCTGACACCCGCTAACTTTGCCACTATGCGAAAAAGTCCACAAAACTTGTTTCTGTCTTGATGGTTTTCGAACTCAGAACTTTCCACGGCTTGTATTATTTACATTTCTCTAATATAAGAATGAATTTGGTTACCAAGGCTTTCTTTCATTTTTAATGAACAGGTATATAATACCTGCAACGCTGGGCGCATTATCCTTCTGGAACACACCTGTGTAATCTGCGAAGGTGTTCCTTGCCCATGTCGATCAAGTACTTGTATGGACCTAATGACATAAACCTGCAATATCACATTTACTGGTTCTCAGCGCGACACGCGTTCCACAGGGCGGGGAGAAACAGCCGATTGCTAAAACACAGGGATAATCATAATGCTTTGATTTGACAGTGTATTTGGTGAACATTTACATGGTTAGTGGATAGGTCCCATGACATGGCCTGAGCGCTCTTCAGATCTGAATCCATTTTATTTTTACCTGTGGGGTAGTCATTTGAAATCCATTGACAACCTTGAACTGCTTCGCCAACATGTAGAAAAAGGTTCCATAAAATCCGAATTACACCTGCAATTTATGAATGCTTCAAGCAGTCCATGGCGAGGCATTTTAGACACGTATTTAAGAACAAAATTCGACAACTTTCTTTAAAGGTAAGATGGATAATTGTGGTAACACAAAATAGGCTGTAGCGATTTCGGGCATATGTTTATATAAACTTTCTTCTGCATTGTTTTCAGGACTAGAATTAATATTTAAAATACGACTCACATGTTATAAACACCTTGTAGAATAGAAAGAATAGTACCAACAAATCTCTCTCTCTCTTTTAATGTTAGACAATTACAATCCTTTTAGGACCTAGGACTTGTAAATACAGCTTGACATGAAGTCCTCTCAACAAGACGTCTCCTATTGTTATTTTGTTTTTGCTCCAAAACAACATGCCTGATAATATAGATGACAAGACAGTACTTGAGATATTGCCGATGATATCAAGAATTTTTCCAGTAGTTAGATTATTTCTTGAATACCATGTAAGACAAATTGTAGATGCGAAGAGATATTCTTACTCTTCTTGCAGAAAGGAAACTACAGTTCTGTAAGCCCCAAAGTTTGAAAACTGGGCTTCTGCTTGTAAATCTTATGTAGTTGTTCAAAGTCTTAAAAGGGGTTATACAAACTTAATATGTGCATATTATCTCTTTCTGATGACGCAAACTGGAAGACAGAGTGAACATATTTTTAACCACCTATTTTTGAAATACACTTCTTAATGGGTCATCAGCTAGAAACACGGACAGAAAATATAAAATATTATATACAAAATATTATATACAGAAAGTACATAAAACATACACCAAAAAAGAAAGGTGGGCACACAAGTAAAATATTAAATGGAAATAAGTGGACTACACTTTTCGAAGTAGCCCTCGTGGGTAGCACAGTTGATGGAATTGCTGTCCTCCCCACATCTGGTGGAAAAGACTTGAGTTCGAGTCCTGTCGATGACGTGAGGAATTTTTAGTTAGTCGGTCTCAGGCGAGGGTAGAATGGTTTTTCGTCCAGCAAACAGAAAATCGACCATAGAACACGCAATTTACAGACAATATACACGGAGCAATATGGCCTTAGTTGATGATGGTCCTAAAAGCCCACTACTCTTCGAAGTTCTAAACAATCCACCCTTAGTTACCATACTGAAGCACGTGCGAGAGCAATTGATGGAATTTTTATACGTTTTTCTTTTGTGTTTATGGTTTATACCCTATTGGAAATGCATTTAAAATCAAATTGAATGATATCGTCCTAGTATCTTATCATTTTGATTATGTCAGCGCAATATTCCATTTCATATGTAACTGTTTCTGTGCATTTATTTATAAGTGCGGAATTTTTGCTTTTCTAAATTAATGAAGCGAACCTAACTGGGCGTTTTTCCGTGAAAGAAAGTATGGTAAAACAAACACACACACACAACCAAGAGTATTTTCATTTCAAAGACTACTTAAATAATTGGTTTCAGTGTAGTCTAGGCAGATATTGTTTATGAATGAAAAAATGGCGACTGTTCAACAAGCAATCGTTAACAAAGACAGATTTAATATCGGTAAAATAATCTAATTCTAGCAAGTCCACCCTACAGATAGATCATCATAGAGGAATGAGTTTTTTAAAGAAAAATAGAGAATATAACAAACGAATGTGATTTCAAATAAACACAAAACAAATTTCCTAGCTTAAGATCGACGAAAACGAAATAGTTTGTCATTTAAAAATTTCAACGATTTCTGAGGATAAATTAATCAACAGAGGTATTGTAACCGATAATAAGAATGTTGTAAATGCTTTTCACTTTGTCACGTTTTCAAATTTAATAACGAAGATTTATTTAACATGGTGACAGTGAATCTAAACGTAACATTAATTCAACGAAAATATTATTCTCTTTAAGCATTCTACGTTAAAGTATGACACCAGATAAGACATCTGAAATAATTTTTAAATTAAAGTATTTATCACATTACAATCACTGTATTAAAATGTTTTTTTTTTTATTCGGGACAAAAATAGACAATTTCATGTTAAAAAAGTTTCAATTTTTCGTAATATACGTCCACTTGATATAAAATAAGCTTTCCTGCAAATAGCAGCTATCATAAAAAAGGCAAACTTTTTTTTTTTTTTTGCTAATGATGGCAAAGATCTCTCCTATTGTGATACTATCTCCACGAAATGCCTCGGCATTGCACAACAAATATTGAAATAAATGGGAAAATATTTATTTCCCATAAAGGGAGAATACAATTATATAACTGATGTTCAAAGAAAGGGCATCACCCCTTAAAATTGTAATTGTCGTCCGAATAAAAAAAGTATATGGCAATATTTCTTACAGATTGCATCAGATGCGACTGACACGCATAGGTGATGACGTAATATTGCACCAGCTGTTACTTTCAGCTATATAACACGCTCTGCAAAAGTTGCAGTCATTCCTTGCTTGTGTCAGGATGGCGAGTTACGTGCAATTGAAAAAACAGTGTTATTGTTGCTTTACGTGAGGAAAGATGTTCTTTGCGTCATATTGCTTATAGAGTGTCTTGTAATCGGTTTACAGTGAGTAGATTTCTTTCCAAACTCAAGAATAGTGGTTCTGCTGATAGGAAAAAAGGAACCGGATGCAAACGGGTCTCTACGCCAAAACAGGACCGCTTTTTGAAGCGCTTATGCCTTAAAACCGTAAAGCTTCTTCGTCTGAGCTGAAAAGAGAATGGGAAGAATATACAGGAATGGTAGCAAGTGCAGTAACAGTTAGAAGACGCCTCTTCAAAAACGGACTTGTAGCCCATCGTCCTCCTAAGAAGAAGACCCTCCTCACACAAAAAATGAAAAAGGCCCGATTAATTTTGTATAAGGGGCATGTCAAATAGACCCCCGAGCAGTGGAAGTCAGTTATTTTCTCGGGTGAGAAGAAATTCAACCTGCATGGCTCTGATGGGAGACAAATGATTCGCCGTAGACGTGGTGAAGAATACCATCCAGACTGTATGGTGTCTACAATGAAATTCCCTTCCAGCCAAATGCTACGGGGGGGTTGCATTTCATATCACGGAGTAGGTCACCTGCAATTTATAAAAGGTAAATAAATAAACTTAAGGTCTCTAATGTAAATGCCAATGGATATCTGGCAAATTGTCAGGTATCTATTGGCATTTACATTAAAGACCATTTCAACCTGCCAAGTAACTACTCTGTTCCTTGTCATCGGACGAAAAGTGTAAGTAGGCACTTGTGTAGTTACTTTATTTTCATTTCTGCATTGGAGGTTCGACAGTAATGTGTTTGTATTTGTTACAGGTTAAAAAATGGTTGGAAGAACGGTCCTTTACAACTCTTAGCTGGCCAGGAAACAGTCCGGACCTGAATTCTATAGAGAACTGTTGGCATCGTGTGGAATCTGCAGTTGCCAGAAAGAAATCAAAGACCCTTCATGAACTTCAGGAAGCCATAATTCGTGTTTGGAATCACGAACTATCAGTTGATTATCTTCAGAAATTGACCTTGTGAATGCCTCGACGGTGTGCTGCTGTCATCAGGGCCAGAGGCGGTTCAACTAAATATTATTTTGAACCTGGTGAACTTTTCATTTTGTTTTCCATTTAAAATGATAAACTGAAGCAAATTGAAGGCTTCTGATAACATTTCAGCCATAATTGTCGTGTTTACCAAAACTGTTGCATAAAGGTTGCAAATGCTCATTTTGGAACATTTTGAGAGCACCTGTCAAATATTACTTAGCTTTGCCTTAACTGTTAATAAATATCTTTTGTTTATATTTCTATTTGTCATGCTAGTCATTAATGTAATATACCATCGCGAAAAAGGGTTAGAAATGTGAAATTCCTAGGTGATGCACTTTCTTTGAACACCAGTGTATATAATATTCAGAACGATTTGAACCAATACTTCGTTTTAATAGGAATTAAATACATAGTCTATACGAGGGGGTTCAAAAAAGAGTTATATTCACCCAGAAGTAGTTGTGATATATAGATGAATTATTTTTGTTTGGTACCTTGAAATCTCATAGCACTCTTTCTGCAAGGGAAAACACCCAAAACAATCGACGTAGGAAGGGACGCTGTTTATAGAGCAGACCGCCCGACTACAGTGTTGTTGCACATTGATATAAACAGTTGAAATGTGGAAGAACCTCAATGCATGATGAAAAAATCCTGTGATGCCCAGCACCTGCTGTAACAGAAGCGTGTTGCAAAAAATAAGGCATTAATCCTGGAATATCGCCGTAGTAGCATCAAAGAACTAGCTGCAGAGCTCCAAATTAGTGTAGGGTTTGTGAAGAACATCATCCATCAACAGTTGCACACGAGTAAAGTGGTTGCTAGATGGGTTCCCAGGCTTCTGATCCCTTAGCAGAAGTACAGGGCACAATATGTACATGAAATGTTTTCGATGTGGATGTGCCAGAAAAAGCAAGAAGAGTTTTTTTTTTCATGGCTAGTCACCATGAATGAAACTTGAATCCATCACAATGATCCCGAAACTAAACAAATATCAAACCAGTGGAAGCATGCAGAATCATAACCCCCCACAAAAAAGGCAAAGGTGCAACCAAGTGCTGCCAAGGTGATGCTGTCAATTTTTTTGGCATCAGCATGGTGTAATACTAAAGATTACCTTCAGAAGGGTTGTATTATTCCAACCTTCTCATAAATCTATAAAAGAAAAAAGACGGGGAAAGTTGTGAAAAGGGGTGCGTCTGCTCTACAATAATGCCACTACGCATTCTTCGCTTGCTGCAGTGATGTGTGCCCACGAATATGGGTTTAAAATATTTCCACATCCTGCTTATTCCCCCTACCTTGCACCCTCGGATTTCTTCCCGTTTCCTGCCCTGAATTCCTTTCTTCATGGAAAACACTTTGCTTCTGATGATGAGGTAATTTCTGCTTCTGATCGTGGTTTGAATGATAGTCAGAGGACTTCTACAAAACTGGCCTGCGGAAATGTATTGAGAGGTGGCAGAAATGTGCCATTTTTTGGTGACTATATTGAAGAATTGTAATATATGGTGTTTGTTTCTACCTTCTCTCACAACTACTGCTTGGTGAATACATGTGGACAAGTGATTTTGTGAAGAGGGCTCCTAGAACGTCAGTTCAACTCCGCCTTGTATCTCTGTGAAGAAGACTACCACTGCAAAAGGGCCAACTATGTGGGTAATGTAGTTCGCATGCGTTATGTGTGTGTTCTGTTGTTGTGTCTGGCCACTTGGGTACCCAGAAGCATCAATCACCTGGAGAGATGATTGTGGATACTCGTCACTCGTCCACACCACCAAAAAGTTCCAATAGAGCTCATACTGTCTCAACTCCAGACTCTGATCCACCTGATGTTTTCTTGGTGAATACAAATCTTTTTTTATCCCACCCTCATAAAATACCATTTTTAAAAGTTTAAAATATATAAATTTCGGAGAAAACGAAGAGTAGAAATAAAATTTGAGTCACCAAGCCATAAAATTGTCTTCCGAGCAATGAGATTTAAAGGATTATTTTATTTTATAGAATTGCTGAGTGCTAATAGGAAATGGGAAAATGCAAATTTTTATTTTTCTAACTTTGAGATGTTCGAAAATAGCAGATATTTCCGAAATAAACATTTGTATACTTTACTGATAGGAATGTCCTAGTTCATTCCATTCTGGGAAGAAAGTAGAGGCATTGGTCTCGACAAAGTGACAGTAAAACTGGTGGAGAATACCACAGTAGATAGACAGTATACAGTATCTGTCGTATCGTTTTGGGTCTTTTGTGGAGATTGTTATTGACGGGACGTTTGTTCTTGTTTGGCGAAGCGGAGGTAGAATGCGCAAATGACTGCTGTAAAGATGAAATTGCATATTTGGGGATTTAGGAGATTAGCGTGTGTCAGGTGGGGATATTCGTCTTCTGTTTACGAGCTACCGCATCCAAGTGTTGCGGTCTCCAAAGCAAATTGGATTAGTGTGTGACTAGCTGGACATTCAAGATATACAGTACGGAGCTACACGGAATTAGCGGCAAAGGTTTTGCGCTGTATTTGAACTTCATTTGTAATGATGAGGGGCATGATTCTTGGATGAAACTAAAACCATTTCACGCTTTACTTTATTAAATTACAGAAAATATTCGAGAATTAGAATGTTTCTTTGGTATGGAACTCATAGCTTATAGGCTTATGTCTTACTCGTGTATTAGGTATCGCTTTTAGTAGAAAGAGAGAGAGAGAGGGAATTTCTAGTAGAAATTCTCTCTATCTCTCTCTGCTGAAAGCGAAATTTATAGCAGAGAGAATTTCAGTAAGCGCATCCAAGTCATTCATTAGCCTGTCTCATCAAAGGCACTGCTTATGAGCAGTCCACATTGCGAATTATGTGGATGGAATTACGTGTTTGGAATCACGTTTCATATTTCTTAATTTTCAAAGTTTTTATTAAAAAGACCCAACTTGGCTACCAATTTTTATTAAAATATTTTCTGTTATGTATAAAAATCAAAAAACTGAAATATTATTTAAGGAATTTCGAGAATAGTCCAGAAAGGTGTAGAAGAGTCCTGGATGGCGTGGAAAGTTGTAGATGATTCTAGAAAATTCTAGGACGTTGTAGATGTTTTGGAATATTATAGAAATTAGGAGTATTGTTTCAATGTTTAAGAATGTTGTAGATGATTCTGGAGTGTTTTGCATTTAATATTTTTTTTAGGATTAAGAGTTGTAATTTGTAAAATCGAACACCGTCATTCAGAAAGAGTGTTTGATGTAAGTTTTGTGTTTCTTGATAAACATGGCAAGGATTAAGGAACTGAGTGCTGAAAAAAGAAGTACTATTATTACTGTGTATAAAGAAAGCTATTCCATGTGAAGTATTTGCAAAAATACTAGGTGTTTCAGTTAAAGGAGTACAAACTACCATTCGATGATTCGAGGATACTGGCAGTGTAAAGGACAAATGACGATCAGAACGACCGCGCCTAACAACGGAAGCACAAGATAAGACCATAAAACTGATTTCTAAACGCAATCAATGACTTACTGTACTTGAAATCGGAGCTGAGTCCAGTAGGAACAGAGAAACTCCCGTGTCTACATCCTCTTTAAAACTTCGTCTCAAGCAGGACTTCGTGCAGCGGTCCGAAAACCCTCATTAAAACCAGAAAATCGAAATAAACGGTTGGCTTGGGCTAAGTGTCATAAACATTGGACAATTAAAGCATAGAATTGATGTGAGACGACCAACTGAACTAAAAATGGTGCCACATTGTTTTGTGCCTATATTCAAGCACAGCGGTGGTTCCATCATGATTTGGGGTTTCTTCTGTTTTTCTGAAGTGGGCGACATCGTCAGAATTGAAGCAATTTTAAGAAAAGAAGGTTATAAAAATATTATTATTTTTATAGTCTTCAACAGGAGGGACATTGCAAATTATGGTGTAACCATCCCAATCGTCTGACTTAAAACCAATAGAGATTTTATGGAATCATCTAGACCGTCAAGTCCTTAAAGTCTGCCCGCCTTCACAAAATATATGGAAATCTTGTAGATCACTTGGAATAATATTAGTCAAGATACTTTTAAAGTCAATCCGTAGAATACCACATTTGTGTAAGGCAGTGTAAAAATATCGCTGAGGATATTTTGATGAAAATTCAATATAATTGTTAACATTAATCATTTCAATACTTTTTGGTGAAAATTTTTCAATGCTGAATTTTAAAAAAAAATCTTAAAATATTTTGTTTTCTTTATATTAAACCAATCTCAAGTAATTTCTGGGTAAACTGCGGATAAGCTTGGAGTATCACATAAGAATACCAAATGTGCTCTTCCTATAAAATGTGAGCTCTTTAGTTTGCTAATACTGTCAGAAATTGTTTAAAGGTGACTCTGATAATAATAATTATTATTATTAACGATTCTAAAGTATCACTTATATCCGTATAAGCATATTATATCAATGGAAGTGTGTGTGTTCACGGACCGATTTGCAGGTTGTAGAGGATGAAAGACCCGAAATGTCTCACTCGGAACGCTGCTTCCTCCAGCTGAGATCGGTTAACTATAACCTCGATTGAAGAGGACTTTAGAACTGGCAGGCACTAGCTGTGCCGTCACTATATATGCTGCGCCGGTCGGTGACGTTACTCTAGAGTCTTCTTAAATGCTTACACTTGTTGAGACAGGATGACCATAATATTTTGGCCCATGAGTGTAATTTGAATTATTTATTTTATTCAAGAACATCGCACAAGGTTTTCCTTTAGGTCTTTTCTGCTAATCTTATATCTTAATGATTTATTTCATCTCCTCCAGTCTGCTAACATCGAATAGTCTTTATCCGGATATGATTTGAAGATGCACGTCATTGATTTCTCCTCTGATAACAAAACCTTCAGCATCAATTTTCTCTCTCTCTCTCTCTCTCTCTCTCTCTCTCTCTCTCTCTCTCTCTCTCTCTCTATTTGGTTAGCTAAAACAACATGTTCCTAAATCCTTCTAAATATAAATGATGCTACTTCTCTTTTCCTAATGGCAAGATCAGCCTATTATTTTAGAACATTCGTTCACCCATCGAGAATATAAATCTCATCAAAGATTTTGGGAGTAATCATCCATTCCGGTCTTCATCCTTCCTTGAAGGCCGCGAAGATTGAAGGCCATCATAAAAAGAAAAAGGTTTCAGCACAAAATGACACAATAAAAGCTCGTTTTTTTGTCTAAAGGCAGGTATCCGCATACTAATGGTAGGGCAGTGTATATAGTAACATGCCAGGCGACGTCAATCGAAAGCGCTTCACTAGGCTGTGCGATTTATCTTTGATGTGCAATCAGTCTTGATACTTTTCAATCAGTCCTCGTAATTTCCCTATCACTGCTTCAATTTTCTGACACAATACCGTGTTTTAATGGTAGATACCATTCTTATTTCTCACCACCGTGTCTTTGCACCAACTGTTCAGCATCTAGTTGTTTTTCCGATTTTGCATGCAGTTAAGAAGCAGCATATCGATTTTACTCTTAACATCTCTTTGTTTAAGAAATTGCTTTGTTCTTCGTTTTTTCTTTCACTCAGTTTTGCCTTGCTGTTTCAGTTTAATGTTTCCACCACGCTTCTACCATAAAGTACTACAGAGGCATACTTGGTGGCCATAAAAATTCGCATACAAATAAATAAATAAAATAAATAATTTGCAAAATTACACGGTTAGCTCCAGTAATAATGCTCGATAAAATGCATTTGTAAAATATTCAATAAAGAATTTGTCACATAAAAATGCATAATTCAAAGCTTTCCGCAGCAAAAGTAATCAAATTAGAAGAAGGAAGTTATTACAAGAAGTTGCAAAATCCACAAAAGGAATTCACATAAGAGGTATTAAAAGTTATTTAATAATACATACAAATGGCTTACGTTGAATCCCTTAGTGAATGTGTATAACGTTTTATTAATCCGAGGACTTTGTAAATTTTCCTTAACAGGTTATTTATACGACACGAAAATCTTCCATTAGAGGTGAATGTCACCCGGAGGTCCCAGACATTAGAAACACTTCTCTATTCTAGCAACATCTGATTTATTGAATAATGATAAGGAACAATATATTTCCTTGAGTCTATAAAAGTTATAAAACAGCATTTGTCTACATTAATGGAGAATTTGTTTTGCATTGTCCAACTTTGAGAGTTAGATAAGGAGAAATTTTATAAGGTCGTAAAACATACCCAAGACAATTTTGTAGATTTAAGATTGCCTTGGGTTTGCTTTACGACCTTTTAAATTTTCATATCGTCTCCATAGGCATGGTAATTAATATTTGCATTACATCCTTTTCTAAAGAATAAGTGGTTCGTTTATAAAATAAACAGAAAAGGGCTAAAATATAAGTCCCGAGGGATCCATCAGCATTTTAAAAGTCATATTATGACAAAGATAATATATTGGTGAACTGAAACGTGTAAGTGCAGCGTTAGTAACACATATTCCATATGAATATAACTTGTTTTTTACGAGAAGATAGTGAATAAGGGATTCCATGAAGAAAAATGTAATAATTATGATACGTTTTTTTAAACTAAAATTTTTTTTTACGCGTATATTTATTTTTTCCTCTTTCACATATTCTCGGCAAGTGGTTTTCAGTTTGAAACCCTTCTAGGGTTTATCAAAAAAATTTTTAAATTACTAAAAAGGATTTAGCGCTGAAATCCTCAGACTATCCAAAATTTATTAGACGAACAAGTTAAAGTTATTTTAGTTCGTAGTAAATCATCGAAGTAGGTGAAATGGCATCGTTTTTGTTACATCTCATATTGTGAATGCCTTCGCGAGTAGTGCACTATCAGGCAACTCGTTGTGAAGGCATTCACAATATGAGATTCCATTTAACCTAATTTGGTGATTTGCTACGAACTAAATTGATGCTTTGCACAACTTGTTTGTCAAAAAATATCCTTAAAAATGTATATTTGAACGTTTGTCTCTCTTTTGGGAACAGCGTGATCATCCCGGACTAAGAACCAGATAGAGTCACCCATCATGGCTTCATTCCACCTTCTTTGGAATCAGGATTTTGTAACAGGGTTAAAACGAACATAATTTGCTTGATTTTCCATTTCTAGAAGTCTTGTAACTGGGACTCAGTAGGCTCAAGCTTTTAAACGAGATGCCAGGCTCTGCGCTGGATCTGGTTAAATACAAATCCCTCACTAAATAATCCAGTTCATACTGACTAGGAAACTATGGCATCTTACTTGAGCGGACTTCTGAGTTGTAATCACAATTATCCTGTTCACGAAATTCATATTCTAATTCTGAAGGCTCTTCTCTGGAAGGTGAATTGGGAGTTGGCAGATCTTCATTGTGTGTGAACTAGAGTAATAGATAGTATGAGTATCATATCTCTCTAATGATATGATACCCATACTGTTTTCACGTTGTGAAAAAGGCTCATAATCTTCTAATGGACTTGCACCTACCACAGCAAACGTGAGATGCCCACAACTTGTTTTGATCATCCATAGGAATTCCAAAATAGGCTTCAAGTGTGATGCAGAACGTGGGGCTGCCGATGATGTTTTGCTTCACTACTTTGGATCTATTAAAATCCACAAGCATAGCACAATGAGTTATTTTACATAAGTAATATTATTATTATTATTATAAAAAATTTTTCTCCTTTATGCCCTGTTCGAATAAAGAGTTATATTGTTGTCCTGAGGTTTTAGGCGCATCAGCAACTTAGGTAATATTGCGCCATACGAAATATGTCTGTAAATTGCTTCTGTTCTGTAATCGATTTGCTGTTTGATGGGCAAAAAACCAGAGTTTCTGGGAGAAAAAACTTTGCTGCTCTCGACTAAGACCGACTGACTCGGCCACATTGTGAAAAAGACCCAGAAAAATTCCTCGCGTTATTGACGGGATTCTAACTCGGTCTTTTCCACCTGGTGTGGGGAGGACGGTGATTATACCAACTGTACTACAGACGAGAGCAATAAAAAAGTTATCTAGCTGTTGGAGAATTGGCAAAAGGACGGGGTTTTTTTTCTTGTTGTAGTGGGGTTTAGGAGCATCAGCGACTACGGCAATATTGCTCCGTATATATTGTCTGTAAATTGCGTGTGTTCCATGGTCGATTTTCTGTTTGCTGGACGAAAATCCGGAGTTTTCGAGACAAAAACCATGCTACCCTGGCCTGAGATCGATTACTCAGCCACGTTGTGAAAAAGCTCATAAAAATTCCTCGAACTCAGGTTTTTTCCTCTCCGTGGGGAAGGACTGCGATTCTACCAGTTGTGCTGCCCACGATGATGACAGGTTTAAGTAGAGTTAGTATTGGAAAACGTATGCAGCATCAGCCAAAAAATAAAAGCTTCCCTTATCACCTGTCCGTCCTTTAGAAACGTTTATACTACACTAACTTTTGGAGTGGATTGACAGGTGATACAAACACTACTGTATTTAGCAGTCACGAAGCTTGTCACGCATGGGATGGAGGTATCGTCCATGGTGGAAATCCACACTGGGCCATCTACTCCACAAAGATCCTTACGATCCCCAGAAGCTATTCCGCTACAACATGCTTGACTCCTTCAACCAACTCCAAGTCGATTGTAAACAAATGTATGTGTGGAGAAAGCCTACCGAACAACTCTCCACCAAGTCCGCACCGCCTTCTTGGACACAGGACGACGTACAAAGAGTGAACTTCAACTCCGCACAGATGATACTCAATAACCTATGTAGTAAAATTTTCTTTTATATTTTCTTTTCTTATATTTACATTGTGGCACTCGTGAGTAGCACATTGGTATAATCACCGTTCTCACCCACCGGCCGGAAAAGGCCTGCGTTCTAATCCCCTCTATAACGATAGGAATTTCTATTGTTTTTTTGTTTTTTTTTCACAATCTAGCCGAGTTAGTTGGTCTCAGGCGAGAGTGGTATGGTTTTTTCCTGGAAACTCGAGTTTTTCGATCACCGAACAGCAAATCGACCATAGACATATTATATAGTGTCTAAAACCCTACAACAACAACCCGAAAACTCGAGTGTTTTCATCGAACGAAAAGCAATGGGACTGAAGAATACATGTTACAGAGATAATACGATTACGTTTCATAGCCTTAATTGCATGGGCGCTTAACATACACACCTAACCTCATAAGGGGGAAACTAACCTTTCCCCTTATAATTTAAAACAGCCTTCAAGTTAGTTTTGAAGGAATCGATGAACAGTCTTCACTCACTTGATTCATGTACTGGAGCTGCTAAGGCTGTCATTTATCGGGAATGGCCTCCGTAGCCGAGTGGGCAGGAGCGGGAGTGCAGTAGCACACGCTCTTTGAGTAGACCGGGGTTCAAGCCCCTGACTGCTGAATACGGTCGATCTGCCAACCCGCACTGGACCAGCGTGGCAGATTATGGTCCATTTCCCTCAGCATGAATTGTTGAGGAGGCTTCCATCCTGCAGTGGGTTGATAATGGCTGCACTTTACTTTACTTTTTTACTGCTACAATAGACCATGAGTTTTCCTGAGAAATATATGAAATGAACGCGCCATGGTGTCTTGTACCAAGAAAATTATGTCGCAGGAATGATTAGCCTGGATTAGCCCTTTCAAATTCTTCTGCAGAGATCACAGGATCTCTGCAGAAGAATTTGAAAGTCGAAATTCTCTTACGAAATCATTTAGCTCGTTTTGAGTTAACTGTTTCAGTTCGCATATTTTTCATGCTGGGAACAGTCACTGCCATCAGATCATTGCGTTCAGAATCTATTGATGAATTGTATCGAGATTAAAACGACAGCACAAAAAATTTGCAGCAGTGTTAATCTGTAAGGCCGGGGTCCAGAGTAGAGTCTAATCAAGACTAAATGTCAGGAGCTCTGCAATGTCTGGTTGAGAAGGTATATACGGTTCTTTAGTCTCTTTAGTCTGCTCTGTATTTTAATATGCAAATATTCAATAAAATCTCAGAACTTAAATATGCATTGAGATTTGCTGAGAATGAATTTTTTTTAAAATCGTCTATGGTGTTTTCATTAATCAGATGTTTTCATATATTAAGTTGAATAACTTCTAGGTTGCTGATATTTCAAAATTACTGGCTTATTACATTCGGGCCATTAGCGTCTGTGTTTGAAACATTCAGAATTGATAGCCTTCGAAAGCGTGTTTGCAACTTTAAAGATTTTCGTAGCAAACTTCAAAGTTACTATAAACAAAATCCATTGGTTTAAAGTTGGTGGATTATTGATGTGGAGTACGACTGCATCCATACTACCTTCTTTACCATCTCTAAGAAATCGGCAGGTGTCGTGACATTTTTCGGTTTCTTTATGTGGAAGTTTTTACGCAAGTAAGATTCTGTGTGACATCAGGAAGACTGTTTTAGTGACCTTGATGATGTGTCCTTATCGGCTCACAATCTCGTGATCTGCTTTTGCTCTTAGCCTGGTGGCAAAGCACAGTCCACATCGTTATCGAGGTCATCATCTGCGTTGCCATGGAAATGGAGCCTTGTTTGTTTGGCCTGTTGACGTCATAAGCATAACGGGCTGGAAAATATCCATCTGTAAGAAGGGGAAAACTTGAGATACATCAAACGAGCTCTAAAAAAATGAAGGACTGAGTTCTTTTAGGATATCAAACTCTCTGAAAAATGGGCCACAGAACCTTCTGTAGTATATATGAAATTATTTCTTGTTGATAATCGAAACCTGTTTTCCTTCGTATGTCCAACGAAAGTCGTTCTCGTATTTTCAAGAAAATGAAAGAAAAAAAAAGCTGCTTAAGGTAGGATAGAAAACCTGTACGTTACTATCAATCTTTAAACCTCCCTCTCCAACCAGTGATAATTGGTTACCGATCAATAATATTGATTAGCTGTTCTAATAGTTTTTTTTTTTCCGGCTTTATTTCATGATTACTCTTTGGTGTGCAACTCAGATAATTTTTATCCTTTCTTCTGCCATGTACATGCTTTGTTTCATCATATATGAATGATATATAAGTCATGATGAACAAAGTGACAGCTGTCGCACAGACTAAATGGGCCCACATGAATATTAAAAGAAGATGGTAAACACAATAAATTAAAATATTATAGAGTCAGTTTGAATAATTTTACATAAACAATTAGTGAGTATACAAACTTTAGATAACAAAATAATCATATTATTACCCATATTTAATATAAAATATAACAGGATTCGTTCTGATTTAGCTTTTTGGTATATATTGCCCTCGTGGGTAGAATCACCGTTGGTAGGATCGCTGTCCTCCCCACACCGGGTGGAAAAGATCTAAGTTCGAATCCTGTCTATGACGGGAGGAATTTTTATTTGTTTTTTTCGCAACGTGGCTGTGTTAGTCGGTCTCAGGCGAGAGTATGATGGTTTTTTCTCCCGGAAACTCTGGTTTTTCCCGAGCAAACAGAAAATCGACCTCAGAACACACGCAATTTACAGACAATATACACGAAGCAACATGACCTTAGGAGCCGATGCTCCTAAAACCCAATAACAATAGCATACACTGGCTGAAATAGTCAAGAGTCGAGAGAAAATTAACTCAATTCAAGATTACTTTTTTATTAATAAATTTTAGAGTGGAAACAGGGAAGAACTTATCAATCGCAGCCATTCTCTTATACTTTGGCTCTAAGGATGGCTTCTTCTGGTGTTACTTTGTGGGTGGATTATACCAGGCCACTTTGTTGCGGAGAGAGAGAGAGAGAGAGAGAGAGAGAGAGGGAGGTGTATCAGGTGCCCCATAAAGTTTGAAGACTGGCTTAAGTAATTTTACGTTTATGCTTTAAGCGATTTTTACATATATCGATTGTCAATTTGATAAAATTGCTTGGAGCGATTTTATTAGCTTGACAGTCGATATTATAGAATAGGTTCTTGTTATGTTGCTCTAGATTTTGAACATGAAAACTCGCTTTTATTAACCCATGAAGCAGATGGAGTTCGGCTATTAGGATTTTAAGTTTAGTGAACTCTTTCACAGCCCAAATTTTTGAACTATGCAGTACAGGGCCCATCTTACCATCTATTAAGTTCGAACATTTGATAATTGATGTCATTTTACCACAGTCTGGTATGCACGAAAAAAAAAACCCTTTTATCTCTCATGTAGTTGTTGATGACAGCGAACTTGTGGTTAATTCTGAAGATGCAATATCCACAAATTTTGCGATTATGGTATGGGGCATCGTGGCGGGTGCTCCGACAATGAGATTTTTCGGTTCAGGAACTGTGTATCTCATAGAACAGCGGTTCCCATCTTTCTTGATTCTAAGAACATCGTTACTACTTCTTGCAAATATTTTAAGTAGAAAAAGCTTTCAAAAGCAAACTGTTCAAAGGAAGCCAGAGTGAGTTACCATTCGCCATCGTGATGAACTGCGTGAACGTTGCTGGTAGCAGTTAGCACTTCTCAAATACTATTGCATTTGGTACAATATTCATACCTGGGATAATAGTATTTAATTTGAAATATCATTAATTATTCATTTGATTCTATTTTTAATTTTACCTTTTTAGGGTCCGTAGTCTAACAAAGGACCCTTATAATGTCACTCGGTTGTCTGTCCGTCCATCCATCTGTCACAGCATTGTATCTCTGTAACCACTGAACCTATTGACTTGAAATTTTTCATGAGTTTGTACATCATGTGGGCCAACATAACGCCATATTGATCCTTGTTGACAAAAATTTGTCTCAAATGGGGGTTAATGTGGGGGGGGACAAAAATATTGTCGACAACCTATAGCTTATTATAGACCGTTGGAAAGAACTCAACGAGTAGGTTTAAAGTATAATTTTAAAATATTTTTTAAATTAAAAATGGCGGGGCCAGACAGGAAAAAGTGAGTAATTTTCGTGTGTTCCCCTCTATTTCCGTCGCTAATGGAGCTAAAGATTTAAAAATCACTTTAGGTATGCGTTATTCGATTCTTATCAAGGAAAAACTATTCCGATTGAAATCTATCATTTACTTTTTGTATTAAAAGTAAAAAAAACAATTTTTTATTGCACTTCGATAGCGCGCTTCTTTGTACTCAGTAACTCTCCTTTTGGTGACAAAAAGGTTGCTAAATAGTTAGTTAATAATTCTATAAAGATCATTTATAAATTTTGCGACGAGGAGTATTTTTTAACAATTTTCAAAGCTGGAGTTGTCCCGTCAAGGAGGTACTCAGAGAGCCAGTGTTGAGGCGGCGGTGGTGGGAAGACGCTTGCGCGGAGTCTTACCCGGCCCTCACCAACCAGTCGCTTTCCCCCCAAGGCTTTAATCGCTTCTCCCACCCTTGTCATTCCCAACAACTGGAAAGACTCAAACAGATAGCGTTTTCGTTAGTTCCTCAGTTTGAAGCCAAGCCGGGGTACTAGAAACTTTTTTCAGTTACCATAAAGCTCTCTATTTGATATACTACACTAACGACCATTCGTCACTACTAACCCTTCATCCTGAGTGCTCGGCACTCAATAGTTGACCGATTTATTTAAATTAATTATACCATATTAGTGTTTTCTTATTTAGCATCCCAAATTATTTTTTTTTTTAGCCGAGAAAGTACTCCTAAGTAATTTGAGATTTGATAAAACCACTTTCTTTCCAGTCATTAAAAATCTTTGAGATGGTTTTAAGAAATCAGTTGTCTTTTGTTTCTTGAATCATGGTTCATTTTAAACTTTCACCTACGATAAGATCTTTTTCAAAGTCTGATAGAGCACGCGTTTTTCTCATTCTGGCTTCAGATTACTGCAGTCGAGCGACCTGTGCAATCTATATACTCAACGAGGCAACGGATCATCACTTCATATCACAGTTTTCTTTGCATCTATTTGCAATGATTCTTATTTTGCATTTCTTCTGTTTGTGACTGTCTTCTGTATAATCTATTATATAGCATTATGTACTTGTTAACCGATTTTAATATTCTCTTCTAAAGCTTGTTGTTCAACAGACCGAAAGAAAATGTCCAAATATTTAAGTTATCGGCATGAATATAAAAGGAATTCTCATTTTGTCAGTAGAATGGTTTTTCTCCAGTAAACTCATGTTTTTGGTCCTACAAACAGTAAACAGACCAGCCAACGAATGCAGTCAATTTACAGATACAGTGCAATATGTTCTAATTCTATAATGTGCCTAAAACCCTAACAACCAACCAACAAAAATTGTGCACAGCAGTGGTTGTTGTTGTTGTTGTTGTTATGTTTTAGACGAATTAGCCACTTAGACCATATTGGCCGTATATAAATTATGTCTGTAAATTGCGTGTGTTCTGTGGTTGTTTTGCTGTTTGCTGCACGAAAAACCCATGATGCTTTTATCTGAGACCTACTAACTAACTCAACCATGTTATAAAAAATATCCATAAAAATTCTATACATCATTAACAGGACTTCCACCCGGTATGGGGGAAGACGGTGATTATACCAATTTCACTATCCACGAAGGCCACAGCAGTGAAGTTTTGTAGATGCTGTCATCTAACCGACTCATAAATAAGTTTTGGCTCTGGTGATTTTGAATGGAACCATAAGTAATATTCAGATAGTAGGATTGAATGGCTGGGTGGAAGATTTCGGGATTCCGTTGCATTCTGTATCCCCTCCCCCAGGGTGTTTGTTAACACGTTTGAAGAAAATTTGAAAAACGTTTGAAAATGTTTTCCAACGGGCTTTCAATTTCCAAAATGCATTCTTGACCACTTATAAACCTAGTTATGGTTATCCTAAACACAGTCATTTGACACCCCTAGTGGCCTTAGTCACCGACGATCCTAAAAAAACTTATAAACAAACAATTACATTAACTAGTGGCTGGGATTCCAGTCCGGTTTAAAGCGAGGAAAAAATGCGGTTCCTAAAAATATCTGATATTTTCAATATAGGATTGAAGGAGTATTTTAAAAACTATTACTTTCAAAGTCGAACATAAGCCCAAAGATTTAACGCCGAGTACTCAGATTTTGGTCTTCAGTGAGAGCAGGAAGTCTATCTATGATCGAAATCGAATGCAGGTAAAGCGTAGAAATTTTGAATTGATATCTTCTTCAGAGAAATTTTGATGTACCATTGTTCCTGTCATATTTATCGCTTCTCGTATCATTTCAGCACTTCGCATTTTATCTCTTTTCACATCTTCCATCGCTTCCTTCGGGTTTT
Source organism: Mastigoproctus giganteus (assembly GCF_048544385.1). Lineage (NCBI taxonomy): Eukaryota > Metazoa > Arthropoda > Arachnida > Uropygi > Thelyphonidae > Mastigoproctus > Mastigoproctus giganteus. The sequence continues at coordinate 221,777,724 of NC_143576.1, forward strand.
GCTTTTCAGCCATTGTTCGCTCTTTGTTCTTCTCTCTTTTCCCGCATACAAAATCATTTCGTCCTTCCTGCTCCCTTCTCTGATAATACATTATTAAAACTATTATGAATTTTAGTCGACCGAATCTTTGTATCTGCAGTTCATTAAAAATAATTATCCTCATTCAGATATTTCGAACTCCTACTTCTTCCCGTGCATCATTAGCTCAATAACGCCTAATCAGAAATTTTAATGATCTCTCTCTCTTTCTGATGCATCTAGTCTGTTAAAGTACATACGTACACGGTCACCAAACAGCAAACCTCGACATCGCCCGCTAAGTGATCCCCACAATACCTCTTCATGGGATTTCGCTCCTCTGCCTCATTGCAAGTAAAATACCACTGAAGACGTCCTCTGCCTCTGGGAGCTTAGCTGACAAGGAAGATCATCTGTCACGCGAGGGCAGTACTCTAGTCTCGAACGTCAACACCTCTGTACAGTCTAAATGCCATATTAACATAAATATTACCTACGGACCTTTTCTCCACCTAATTTAAAAGTGACGTAATAGCATCCACACCGCCTCACCGGAGCAGACCTAATATTTATGTTAATACTGTGTCATTGTCTGACGTTTCCTATAAATCTCGCCATCATGATGACTTTTCGCATTTTCTTAGGATAATAGGCCTCTTGGGGGGGGGGTGAAGGATGACTTCATAGCGATGTTTGCTGGATGCATCGGTGGTGACTTTCTGAGCGTTTACAGAAATGGCATCAAACATGACTTTATTGCATAGACATCGCATTGCGCATACAGTGGTTGTCTGCTTACCGAATCGTTGCCTTTCCATCACAGCACGGCTTCGCAACCTTTTCTGACTGCTATATTATATTTGATTTATATTTATTTAATCTTTGGGGAATTGATATTCATATTTATATCAAACCATATATTTGTGACATATAGATGTCATCAAAATTGCTCAGTCTTGAAATCTTATGATACCTAACTTTTTGTTAGTATTTGTAAAGATGTAACTTGTCAAGTTAGAGCTGAGTTGACAAGTACATGTGGAATAACTTTATATGGTCGTGAGAAGGCTGAAGAAAGCCAATGCAACCGCCGTCAAGGTGAATTGAAGTGTATGAAAGGCCACCTGGAACTAGAATCTTCCAACTACTGAAAGCAATATTTTAAACAAGTAAAACATTATTCCACTGGCGGAATAATGATGCAAAATGGATGATGCAACATTCGGTGGTACGAGTATCTAGCGTTGCGAGGATCAGACCATGTTGAAAAGACTTTCGTCTTTTCTCAAACTACAATAAAAATAATGGGACAAGCTGCTCTTTCTTTTGTATATATTGTATTTACACAATATTCACCCTGCTATTGAGCTATTTTCAGTTTTTACAATTTCAGTTTATTATGTTTAAAACAATATTCGAATTAAAAATTCTATGTATAATTTAGGACAACCATATGAAAGAGAAAGATTAATAAATATGTTGTAAAAACCTTACTTAGAAAAAAGGAAAAGGTATCAAAATAATTTTGGTTTCGGTGACTATTAAGTATAAAAGTAAACTCATAGGTCAGTCATTCATATTAGCATTAGTAATGGAAAAATGATACCAGAAAGCAAGCTAATGCAACATCAAACAACAACAACAACAAAAATAATAAATAAAAAATACTCACTTCATTTGCCCATCCCTTCCAACAATTTGAATAAGGGGCTTGGACAAACTACCCACCACAATACTAGCTGGAAGCTTATTCCAACAATCGCTCTGGCTGAAAGCAAATTATCTTAAATTTATCCTGCAGTTATCATTTTTCCAATTTAGATTTATGTTCCCTTGTATGTTGTCTGAGGACGTATAAGGACGCCATTGCATTTAGTAAACGCAACCTGTTTGAAACCTTAAACACTTCTCAGCCAGGATTCCTTGCAGATCAGATGCCTTTTGTGCCCCTGAATAATCTTGTTGCTGTCGTCTGCATCCCTTCCAATGGATCTACGTCTTCCCTAAAAGCTGTATTCCATACTTAAGAAGCGGCCTAATCATTGCCTTGTACAAGGGGATAATCATCTCTTTGTTCTAGTAGCCTGTCTACCAGTGCCGTGCAAAGGTACTTGGGAGCCTGGATGCAAAAGGAGTTAATGGGGCCTCCTTTATTCATGTTGAGACTTTGATGGCTCCCTCAATTGGGGGTGCCTAGATCAGGGACCCTGGTGCTGCGCATCCAAAGCACATCCCATTTTCACGGCTCTGCTGTCTACACTCAAAGGACTGCATAATTACCTACAGGTGTTTTTCATTTTCCACCGCCTTAAATTTGGTATCACTCAAATGGTGTGTTATTCTTTGATTATGGCTGCACAGATGCAGCAGCTTGAATTTATCAATATTAAACATCAATTGCCATATTTCAGTCCATCTTATTTTATCCAGATCTTGTTGGAATAGTATACTTTCATTGCTGCCTTAACCATCCCACCCACTTTTATATCTTCAACAAACTTAGACATTAAAGTTAAATATGGCTACGTTAATATGCTTAACAAATATTAAAAATTGAAAAGATTTTTTAAAGTTAAATTTAAAAGTTAATTTTAAAATTTAAAATAAATAAATTTCCATTTTTCCGTAGACGAGAATAAATTTAAATTTATTTATTTACTTTACTTTTTTTTTTCAGACATCTTCTTTATATCTCCCGTCTTTCTAAATGTGGAAGAGAAAATCCTTTCGATTCATTCCCTTTTTACCTGTTGCTAAGCTAATTGAATTCTGGTTTTAAAAGTATTCAGTTTTATTGTAATTATGAAGTTTTCTACAAAAGATGGGTTGTTCTGGGGTTTATGCTCATCAACAACTTACTCCATATTGCGCTTTGTACAGACATGTCTTTAAAAATTGCGTGTTCTGTGGTATATTAACTGTTTGCTGGAGGAAAACGAGCTTCTAGGAGAAAAAAACCATGCTACCATCGCCTGAGACCGACTAACTCAGCCACATTGTGAAAAAATACCCATAAAAAGTTTTCGCGTCGTTGACTATTTCGCGTATTTTTCACCCGGTGTGGGGAGGATGAAGGATGGAGGGAGGTACATCGTGGGTAGCACCAACTGTGCTACCAACGATGGATTCTTCCGAAGATAGGATAGACCACTAGTTATGTTTGCTTTACAATAAATTAAATTTTGTAGTTTAACAGTCTGCGCGGGTAGTACAGTGGTGTCGTCACCGTCCTCCCCACACCGGATGGAAAAGCCCCGGGTTCGAATCCCGTCGATGACGCGAGGATCTTTAGTGGGCTTTTTTCACTCCGTGGCTGAGTTAGTCGATCTAACCAGGTTTCTCCCCCCAGAAACTGGGGTTTTCTCCTCCAGCAAACAGGCAAATCGACCAGCGAACACATGCAATTTACAGACAAAATAAATATGGGTAGATGTAATCATTTACAGGGGACCCTAATATCATAATTTGTGTGTGTGTGGGGGGGGGGGGGTTGTAGCTTAACAAGATTCAACTCTTGCACAAAAGCGAAAAACAAATTGTCATATGTCATATTAGGGTTATCTGAGAATAACCTCATCCACCCTCATGTATTGTGTCCATAAATTGTGGGTGTTTTCTGTGAGCTTGTTTTACCAGAGTTTCTCCTGGAAACTTCTTTTTTCCAGAGGGAAAAAAGAAGTTTCCAGGAGAAAAAAAACCTTACTAGCTTCACCTGAGACCTACTTATTCAGCCACAGAGTGAAAAAGTCCATGAAAGTTCATTAGATCATTGACGGTATTTGAACGTGGGTCTTTCCCTCGCGGTGTGACAGGAAAAGGGAAGCGTTTTCCACGCGGTGTGAGGCCTGCACAAAATGGATATATAATTTTTGAGATTTATTTTGTGCCATTTGTTTGGAAAAACTGGGACGTTGTTTGTGGAAAAACATGGCATGCTTGAGATATGCGTCATTAATCTGAACACAGGTGTCTGTATCGCACCAGGCTATTGTTGTCAATACAGGGCCGAACTAGCGGGTTTTGACCTCGGCGAGAGGAATGGCCCAGCCAACCGAACGAGACGGTCGGTTGTCATGGTATTCAGTCCGCATCTGTCATGGTATGGCGTTTAGTGTTTCCCCTGCTAATTCCACAGAATCCATGATGGATTCTTTCTTTCATCACTTCTGCATTCTTTTACTTCCCATTGTAAAAGTGTGGTTTACAACCCCTGCACAAAGTGAAACTAGACGTAGGCAAAACAGTTTATCTAGCAGGAAGAGGAATCGAACCTTGTCTCGGAATTAATCATTTCCGAAAAATTTGGCAAAATAAAGTATTACATCTTTTGCCACGTGTCATATTACTTCATCTTTGGAGCTGTATATAAAGGAACTCTTTTCTGAGAATTTGAAGAAAAGAATTGAACGAGCGAGTTCTGGTGACGCTTGCATTCACTGTTATAGCGTCACCATCTTCTTAAAGAAAATAATAAGAACCACTGGCGCAGTTGGCAAACAGAGCACACAGTACCGCGATTTCGAAGCATTTGTCTTTTCTGAATAGTCCAAGGATTTCCTTCTGTCCATACATGACAGTTCTCATGGTTAACATGACCATTCAGGTCGAAATGAACCTCAGCTGACTTGGAGAGTGATGTTATGTGGGGCTTAGAGAGGAACAGGCATCTGATGGATCCAATATCTTTCTATTTCAGAAGATTTAGGAGAAGTCCGGTTGGCCTGCCTCCCTAAAATCCACTCATGCATACCTCTATGGTAAGCCCTGTTACGTCACTTAGGTGGCAACGAACGTGTACAGTGGTTCTCTTCAAGAAGCCTGGTCAGCGTGAAGAGGAAAAGACCAAACCGTCAAGCACACGGCAGCACGACGAAACAAATTGCCCTCACTCCCCAGCGGCTTTAACTCCCCCCTCTTACGGCAGCGAGAGAATCAGAGTGGAAGCAGAGGGTGCTAAGAATCTCTGGGTACGACCAGGCTGCCATGCACGGAAACCGAACTTGGCCTGTTACAACGTAAGATCACTCATCGGTAAAGACAGGATATTAGAGCTGCAAAAGGAATTAGAAAATGTGAATTGGAATATCATCGGTTTGGCTGAAACAAGAAGAAGAAAAGAATCACTTATAAGTTTATCAAGTGGAAATCTGCTGTGCACAAATGGAAACATTGAAAGGAGCGAAGGTGGTGTTGGCTTTCTGGTCCATAAAGATGAAAAAACACAACATTTTAGAATTCAAAAGTACATCACCAAGGGTGTCAAGACTACTACTCAGGATTTCTAAGAGGTACAAGCTAAAGGTTTTAATGATTTATGCACCAACGTCAAGCCATGATGATGAAGAGGTTGAAGAAATGTACACCGAAATTGAGTCTTCTAGATGAGCAGAAAACCCACTACACTATCATTATGGGGGAGGCTTCAATTCCAAGTTTGGAAAGAGACAAAACAGTGCAGAAAGGGGAACTATGGGAAATTTTGAAATTGGCGAAAGAAATGAAAGAGGTGAAAGACTTGTGGAATTTGCAGAATCTCGAGGAATGTCAGTAATGAACACTTTTTTCAAGAAAAGGGTGAACAGAAAGTGGACATGGAAGAGCCCACATGGATTAACAACTAATGAAATAGACTTCATGCTCGCTAAAAGAAGGTATATCGTGAATGATGTTACCGTCCTGAACAAGATAAATGTTGGAAGTGATTACAGAATGGTAAGATGCACACTTGATATAGATGTAAGAAAAGAAAAAAAACTGACTCGAGTAAATAATACAAAGGTCTTTGAGATAACAGAAGAGGAGAAAAAACAGTAGGTACGGGAACTTAAAAAGAAGTTTAAGCTTCTGCAGACTGCTTAGGACCAATATATCGACGAGGAACATTACAACTTTCTCAAAGTGATAAAGCCCAAGAAACCTATAGGTAAAAAGAAATCCAAAGAAGAAAAAAATTAGTCAAGAAACACTTGTCATGATGAAGCGAAGACGACAAATGAAGAGCAAGATAAACACTGACAAGGAGAAAATTGAGTACACTGAGTTATGCAAAGCCATTAGAAAGAGACTCAAAGAGAACATAACAAGATTTAACACAAGAAAAGTAGTAGAACAAGCATTAAGGGAAAACAAAGGATTTAAATTAGCAGCCATGAGCAGTAATACAGAAAGACAAATGATACTGAAACTGAAGAATAGCGATGGTGTACTTATAAATAGCAGAGAAGGCATAATTAAAATAGCAGAAGACTACTATAGAGAATAATACAAGGAGCGAGGAATGATACCAGCAGTGGGGAAGATGGGTCGAAAATTAGTAACACATATGACATACCCGATATCCTTCCTGATGAGGTGGAACATGCGTTGAAGAAAATGAAGAATCAGAAAGCCCGGGGGTTAGATGAATTTACTGTAGAGTTGTTAAAATTGAGAGGAAGAGACATGATACAAAAATTGGCAAGACTCTTCACAAAATGCATTAGAAAAGATGTGACACCTAAGGAGTGGAATAATGCAATCATAGTTTTGCTGCATAAGAAAGGAGATAAATCGAAAATTGTAAATTATAGACCAATTAGCTTGTTATCCCACATCTACAAGTTGTTCGCAAGGGTCATTACTAACAGATTAGAAAGAATACTTGATGAGAATCAACCGAATGAGCAAGCTGGCTTTAGGACAGGATTCTCAGCTATGGATCACCTTCACGTAATATCACAGCTAATGGAGAAAGCAAATGAATATAAAACACCATTATGCCTGACATTTGTGGATTATGAAAAGGCATTTGACTCCATACAGCATAAGGCAACGTTTCGGGCACTGCAAAGACAAGGCATAGATACCCCATATACTGTATTATGATTTTGAAGAAAATATATGAGAACGCTACCTTCTTTATGAGACTAGACAAAGACAATAGCAAATTTAAAATTGAGAAAGGAGTTCGACAAGGAGACACAATATATCCGAAGCTGTTTACTGCTGCCCTTGAGGAAGCTTTCAGAAGATTAGACTGGTCTCAGAAAGGAGTCAATGTGAATGGAGAGTACCTAAAACATTTACGATTTGCAGATGATATTGTGGTCGTAAGCCACGATCCCAAAGAATTAGAGGAAAATCTTAATCAGTTATGCAGAGTTAGTAAGGATTTTGGAATAAAGAAGAATATGGCTAAAACAAAAGTAATGATGAACAAGTATGCCACAGAAAGGGATATAGTCACTGAAGGAGCAGTAATTGAAAAGATGGAGTCATGTACTTATCTGGGACAAGTCATTAACTCTAATAATGATAAATTGCTGTAGTGAAGAGAAGTACAAATTTTGGATGGATAGCATTCAGGAAATATAGTCACATACTGAGGAGCAATATCCCAATTTGTCTAAAACGTAAAATAATGAACTAATGTATACTCCCCACCATGATTTATGGAAGTGAAACTTGGGCACTCACCCGAAGAATGGAAGAGAAGCTGAGCTCTACACAGCGAAGAATGGATCGAATTATATTGGGAATCAGACTGTTAGATAAGATGAGAAGCACATGAATTATCAAAACTAAAGGACTAAAATGGTCTTGGGCAGGACACATAGCTCGAAGACATGATGACAGATGTACTAAGAAAATAACAGAATGGTACCCAAGAGGAGCTAGAAGAAATACCTGGAAGACAACGACGGAGATGGACAGATGAAATTCACCAGTTTGTGGGTAGTAAATGGATGGCCATTGCACAAAACAGAAGGAACTGGAAAGTTGCTGGAGAAATCTTCATCCTGCAGTGGATTGAAAATGGCTGATGATGATGATATGGTATTTTGATGATTGCCTTCAGAGACATACAATTGGTCTGATTTCTTCTATGCGCTACTTCTTAATGATTGGCATCATTGTACAACAACTGAGTACATTTCCATGGTGCATTCTTCCTTGACTTCGCATTCGGAAATGTAACAAAAATAATTTTGAAACAAAGCTCCAAATCAAAGATATCTTATAAATAAAATTTCGATTAATAGTCGTCAACCCGAAATAATGAGATAAAGAATTGAAGTTAATATTACAAATGTTACTGCACTTGAGATTATCCATAATTAGTGGTCCATCCTGTACTTTCATTTAACTCACCAACGGACAAAGCTGCCATCACAGAGCACAAACAGTATATTATCGTTAAGGTTTGGCTACATCAATGACCATTATAATCTCAAAGGTCCATGATTACCATCGTTCGAATAGAAAGAAGGTATCAGAGGTCCAGGTATTAAATTTCAAAATTATTTAAACTCATCGTCCATTCTATTCTAACTTGTACTCCACAATATGTGTACTGTATAATGTTCTTCAGCTGTTAGATAAAATGTAGCAAAAAGTAACGTGTTCTAGGTGGTAGCACACAACACTTCTACATTTACACTGATACATCAGCAAAAGAGTATGAGTATTTCTCACTCCAGAAGATAGAACAGTCTCTTTTCAATGCATTGCTAACAGCAAAAAGAAAACAGATAAACATCGAGCACTATCCTGTAGTGTTGCTCAAACTTCACATTCGACATGAACACAATATCATGCGATTAATCAAGAAAGTGCGATTTTCCCAACACCTTTCATTCCCAAGTGTGTCGTAAATAAGAAGATCAAAAATTGGAAACTCCAGCAGCGAAAGGGAAATATTTACTGGACACCAAGAAAGATAGGGGGTCTTTCAAAATAAAAGAGGTAACGGGATAGTTAGAAGGCAGTACGAGCTGTGTGCTATGAAGTAGGTTACAGAGCGATCAATCCTGATTAGGCAGAGAGTGTGAGGAACAATCAGCTCACTTCTTCCGTCAATCGATCTTTCTTGAGAAGACTATAGAAGCTGTTTACTGCAGTCACGCTCAAATCCTCCTGCTAGGAGCGTGTCTAGGAATATCTGACAGCGAAGAACGATGTTGGGGCACATAATTAAATAAGTTTTTTTCCCTTCGTTTTTTTATCTTCGCCTTACTAGCCGTAGTGAAGTGCTGCATGTTGCAAGAAAGAAGTAATTGTCTTTCAGGAGCCGTTTAAAAAGATGAGGATGGAAAATTTGAAATACGTAACTGTCAGCAAAAAAAATAGGATTTTATAAGAGGTGCTTGCTATTATTGGGTGATACACAGTTGATGGAAACTACCCATTGACACCGATCTTGTGTACCGCTAAAAGGAATGCAGTTTGGAAAAATATTCGTAACTAGACGAGAAAGGTTACATGAAGACAAATGATAGAATTGCAAACACTTTCAAGTGTCAGAAAAACGTGTAATTTATATCGGTGTTCATTTAATATCGTTTAGTTCGTATTTTTCACGCTGGAGATTGTGAAGCTGCATTCTGGCTACGCGTGTTCATTAAATAACTTCCATTTGTTATGCTCTCTCCTCCATCACTTTCTTTTTTATCTCATTTTACCAATCTGTTGTAAAAATTACCACCAGAAATCATCGCAGTCACAAATCAAACTTATCCTTTTCTTTTATGTAGTTAAAAGCTCTTGTGTAGTAAATAATGTCAGCTGCTATTTCAGCTGATATTTACATTCACTTGCCAAAATATTAGGAAACTACAGATATTTGCAGCCTTTGATTACCGAGAACAGACTAGGATGTTGATGTATGTTGTAATAGGATTTAGGGGCATCGGAAACTAATTCCATATTGCTCTCTGTAAAATGCGTTTGTTCTGTGGTCGATTTTCTGTTCGCTGGACGAAAAACTCCAATTTTCTGGAGAAAAAACCATGCTACCTCGCCTGAGACCGACTAATTCAGCCACGTTGTGAAAACGCCCATAAAAATTCCTCACGTCATCAATGGAACTCGAACTGAGGGCTTTCCCAGCCGGCGTGGTGAGGACGGCGATTCTACCAACTGTGCTATCCACGAGGGCGAGAACAGACTAAGCTGTGTGCTGTTCTTCATCAGAATCTCAAATAGCTGAGAGATTCATAAGATGGAAACTACTTAAAGGTTGTTGCTAAAAGGACTAGGATTAGGCATTTGGAATAAGTGCAGTGGTATAGCTCGGGCCCAGGCATCACGAATTTAATTTGTGCTTACCTTACCTTATTTTCCAACGGGAATTACTTGAAAATATAATTTTGAACCATTTTTCCAACTCTGCCTGTGGGTTCACGTCCCTCCGTTTTCCTGGTTGTTGTAGGGTTTTAAGGCATCAGCAACTTAAGTCATGTTGCGGCTGTATATGATGTTTGTGAATCGCATGTGTCCTTGGTCGATTTGCTCTTTGCTGGACGTAAAACCATAGTTTCTAGGAGAAAAACCATCTCAACCACGTTGTGAAAAGGTCACATAAAAATTCGTCGCGTCATTGACGGGATTCGAACTCAGGTCTTTTCCAGCCGTTGTGCGGAGGACAGTGAGTATACTAACTGTGCTATCCAGAAGAGCAATTGAGTTGTGTTGTTAGAGGCAAAAACACAGTTTTGCTCGTTATTCTAAAAATACATTATGTATTTACACTCGGTAATCACTGAATTGTGACCACCTACCTAATACCATGTTGGGCCACTGTTCGCACGAATAACAACCGATGTTCGCTTAGGCATTGATTCCACTAGAGAAGACATCCGTAGGGATCTGCGGTGTCGGAATAGATGACGGTTACGTGTCCATACGCCTCACTTCCGTTCCGCAACATCCCGCGGATGTTCAATTGGATTGAGATTAAAAAAAGCAGCGTGTGTACCCTGTACGCACGAAAGATGTTTTATTTAATGTGAAACCTCATTGGTTTGGACGAAGTTAAAGGGTTTTAGGAATGAAAAGAATCCAAACACGCTTAACAATTTAAAGCATTTTTTTCGACAGTTTCATCCATTTGAGGTTACAATACATGTTCAATATTTTAGCTATCACAAACCCATTATTTACTTATAATGGGTTTGTGATAGCTAAAATATGATACGTACACTTGAGATTGTAAAGAGTTTAGATTGGAGTTTGATATTACCAGATGATTTTGCAGTAAAAACGGACACGAGCTGATTTAATTTTTAGCAATTCAGGCCAACTGATTTCATTTTTACCCAAAGTTAAGAAGAACGTAGGTTTATCCAATTGTAATAATAGGGTAAAAAATAATAATTTCATTGTCAAAAATAAATTACAAATATATTTATTCAACCAAGAATCAGAGAGAAGAATTTAAATATTATAGAAATAACAGTGGATGAAATTTAAACGTTCACTTGCAGTCCATGTTAAAATGAACAGTACCTTAAAAGTGTGTCTAATTACCAAAATAATATTGAATCAATACTATTGTTCGCTAGCCTAGATGGAAACCTAAAGCCTAACTCTAGCCCAGTTTTAGTCCAAGAAAAAGCAGTGCACTTTGTTGCGTTTTCCCTCAGAAATGCTCGTACCCTACTTCGCACTTCCCCTTACATGGGGCCCTCGTGAGTAGCACAGTTGTTATAATCACCGTCCTCCTTACACGGGTCGAAATCCTGTCGATGTGAGGAATTTTTATGCGCCTTTTTCATAACGTGGCTGAGTTAGTTGGTCTGGAGAGACAGCATGGCTTTTTCTCCCGGAAAAATCAATTCCGTCCTCACCGGAGAGTATTTTTCCGTGAGGAAAACACCATGCTACGCTCAGGTGAGGATTTTTCATCCAGCAAGCAGCAAATTGACTATAGAACGGACCCGATTTACCGATATATTGTGTACGGCGTAATATGCCCTAAATTGTTGATGCGTCTAAAATCTTACAACAACAACCTTACATCGGACATAGATTATTGTGGATCTTTATGGGTGAAACCTTCGCAAGTTCTTCCTTCCGTCCTTCATCCTTCCTTCTGTACTATGTGGAAATAGGCTGGATTCGAATCCGTAAGGACAGGAGGAATTGTTGTTGTTACATCGCCTTAAAGTTTGTCAGTCTCTGGCGTGGGCTGCACAGAGTTTTCTGCCAGATACTTGAATTTCTCATCTGGTAAAACAGACAGACTAACGGCAAACACGAAATTTTAAAAAAATATGATTTATGCAGTATACATGGAATACTTTTATTTCCTTTAGAAGGAAATAGAGAAGTATTCTTGTGGTGGAGTTATCAATCCATCATTATTTAACGATCAAAATCCTTAAATTTGTATTTCATGCAAAAGTGGAAGTAGAAAAGTGGCTGATCAGTAACCCTTATTGTTGACTGGGATTTAGCAGTACTGATTTCAGTTGTATTCTAAAATAATCGGATGACTATTATATTATCAGTGAGGATCAATGGTATAAAAGTTTAGGTTTATTTACTTGTACTGTATTCTTTCAACTTGCTTTAGTGTGCTTGCGCATGGATTAATCGTACAAAGTTTATCAGGACTTGAGGTTTCAACTTACTTCCAATACTAAGAACAGTACCAACTTTTTACATTGGTAAACTGGGTAAGAGTTCCATGGCTTTGCTTGAAAATCTAATTTTTCATTGCCCAAAACAGGCAAACTGTCCATAGAATGCAAACAAACAAACACGATAAACTCATATATCATGGCCTGAGTTTGCAGGTCTGTTTACAGAATTTTATGCAGCTGCTACAAAGGATTGCCACACCATTTTTGTTTTTTTTTTGGCTGATATATAGCTTTCTTCTTCTTCTTCTTCTTTTTTTTTTTTTTGAAGTATTTAAAGTTATTGCTCAAAGCACATATAAACTGCTTAATTCACATACCATATTATGTAGATGATGAGGGTTTGCACTCATATGGATACAGTTATCACTTTATTACGTCATATAGTATGGATTTAACTTACTTTGGTGGTATTTTAAAGTCATGATAACGTCTTAAACTCCTTTAGTAAACTCTGACATTTTAGAGTTTTTTCCTGAGTCTCGCCTGCTGGGGAAAGGAAGTTCACTGGTTTGGTGAGTACAGGACCTACGTGACTGAGATTCCCACCGGAGTTCACTAGGCGTGTGGTGTTTATGTTGTGGGGAGGTTTCGTTGGAAGTTAAACAACATTCTTTTCGTATTGCGCTCTGGGCTACGCTATACACCGATCTACTCATTGGATTTCTTTCTTTCTTTCTTTCTCAGAGAGGTTTGTGGTTTTGAATGTCAGACCTTTTTCACGATGGACGTAAATTCCCCGTTATTCTGCGAAGAGAAAGCCAAACCTCCTGAAGGGAAGTTTTTAAAGAGAAATGCTTCAACTTCGCTCTCCTTTCTCATTCGATGTCTTTAACTGTCCTTGGTTGAAAAACCCGTGGACCATAACTGAACTAACAACCTGTTTACTCAAATTCTTTTAAGTGGTGATATTTGCATATGCACATTCTGCAATTTGCATATGGATTTCTGCAAAATACCAACTACGTGACGTCATAAATGCCTTAGTAAAACTTTTTTTTCTTTTATTTTTCGTCGAACGCAGGAAAACTGGAAGGACGAAGTTATGGGTAATTCAATAGCATATAAGGAAATCCTTTATCTTAAGAACATAACGAAGCCGTTACTATTTCTTTAAGTCATTATATAAATTATGCAAGTACGTCTGTATAGTTTTTTTAGTTCCAAAGTACGATAACTGTGCACATTACCATGAAATGTATTTTGCATTTATAAAAGTTCTTAGATAAGTTTGATCGTCTGCCAGTCTTGGTGTCAGATAACAGTTTCATGTAGATTTCCAGTCGTCTGTTATTTCTTTTTCTGTCGTCTGCGCTTCTCCGAAAAGAAATTTTCATATGAAACTACTGCCGAGTGCCCTATTTATCTTAGGTCATGACTCAGAATTTGAATTTTGTTAAGGTAGTTATTTAGTGAATGCTTCGAAAATAATATTTTTGTACGACAGGAAAATAATTCTTATTTCAAGAATATTTCCGCATTTTTAAAGAAAGAGCAACGCTGATATTTAATAATAAATAAATTACATCGGGAATAATTTATAATGATGAAAACGTTATAGCGTAGTTATCAAATAGACAAAATTTGTAGAACGTGGCTGAAATCTCTTCATATCCAAAATGTCGCAGACATTTCAAAATTACTTATATATTTTTTACAAGTGTGCAACAACGTAATTTCAAAATATTTTTGAGATTTATCTCAAGAAACTGCCACTGAATAATTATCGAATGTGTTTATTTTCGAGACTGGAGCATAGCAGTTAATAAAAGCAAACTTAAAACGAATTTTTTTATGCTTTCATCAGAAAATCAATTATAGATGCTGGCAGTTATTGAAGTTCATTCAAATTCATGTTCAAAAAACAACGGAAAAAACCAGATTGGAATTTAACGGTAATATTAAGATTCTTATCGATGTTTTTTAAAAGGACGTACGCAATTTAATTAAGCTCAAAGAAATGTAGTGGCGACATGTTAATTTTCTTTCTTTATCCTCGGATGTCAAAATGATGCCGTGGGCTTTCTATTTTTTAATTATTATTTTTTTTCCATGCTGTACAGGAAACAATGTTTCAGAAAAAACTTGCATTTTTCCATCTGTTGGTGAATTTTTAATAAACTATATTTCTTATTTAGAATAAGCTTATGGTATACGTCCTATCTATCAATAAAACCATGGAACAGTATTCGAATATTAAACGATATTGATGGATAACATTATTTAAGGATGAATATTTATCCATTTGATGCTTTGAGTGGTAAACTGTGGTCCATTCATTCATTCTTAAGTCCAGTTCATTCATTCTTAAGATCACAACGAAATGTTATGAAATGAGAGAGAGAGAGAGAGAGAGAGAGAACCTGAATTGGTAAGCAGAACATTACACGAATCCGGTACCTGTAACAGTATATATTGTTCACCGATGAGTCCAGATTTCCTCTACAAAATGATTCAAGGTGTGGTCATCTCTTTGGATAAACATACCGACCTCTTTATGCTTTTAGGGGTAAGTAACTATACATAGGGATAAAGATATCCTGAACTTCCTATGTGAAACTTTGTGCATGTGCAGTACGAGACAGTTTCTTCTTACACTGCCATAGTACCCAATACCGAACCGTCTGCGACAGACTGGTTGACCACTCTCTGGAGATGAGCACCATTATCTGTATTGTGTGGTCAACACAATCTCCCGACTTCGGTAATGTACAGCATACATGTTGCTCCCTTTTAGTCAGCTCTACGCAATCTTCATCTGTCTCTCTCAGGAGCTTAGAAGTGCTTTTTTGGATCAGTGGGCATCATTGCTACCTGGTCTTAATGACCTCATTGAAAACGCCGCATTGTTAGTTCTGAGAGTAACTAACATTTCATCCAGGATCTGTCTTGACAAGTCTTTCCGAAATACTACACATTAATCATAAATTTCAAAGCCATGTGAAACGACAAAACATTTTTATGCTGAAATTTATGTTATTAAAATATGACTGTAAAATGAGCTAAGAGGAACTGAGAAATCGCCAATTGGAAGCTGCTGAAACCATTAAGAATACTCGTCACCTGTCGTATTAGGTTTACCTGAGAATCAGCTCGTCCACCTATATGTATTATATCCACAAATTTTGTGTGTTTTTTGGTCAGTTTGCTTGTTTTTCTGGACGAAAAACCCGCGTTTCTGGGAGAAAAAACGTTGTTGCCGCCTTAGACCGATTAACTCAATCACAGAATGAAAAAGTCCATAAAAATTCCTCGCGTCATTGACGAGATTTGAACTTAGTTCATTTCCACCCGATGTGGGGAGGATGGTGATTATACCAACTGTGCTTATCAACGAGGCCAACGTTTCGTAATTTATGTTTTGTAATTTATGATTAATATTTGATATCTCGGAAATAAAGACTTCTAAGTCATATGTTTATACATTTGTTCAGTGCAATTTTGAAACATCCTGTAGGGTGCACCTGATCAACATACGTTCTTACTGAAGCTATCTTTTACTTCTGTTGGAACAGTGTACATAGCATTCTTCAAACAGTTTCCAGTAAATTCTAAATTAGTAACTATCACCTGAATAAAAGTGTCGTAATAATGAATGTTTCAGAATTGTTAGTACTGCCAGAATGTTTCGCACATTTCATTAAAACATAACAGCAGAACAAAGCTTAATACGTTATCGAGTTTACGGAGAGGAAGTGACTTCATTAGCTGCTTAAATCCCCTCCAGGGAATTCAGCTATTAACATAACAGGCGTTTGGAGTCGCCTCTCACATCATGTGAACAGACCTCGTTAATTTAATTTTCGCATTGGGAAAACGTACAGTGATAGTCTCCGTTTAGGACAGGTCAAGAGGTAACCTTTCTCGACATCAAGCAAATGTTTATAATAAAAACAAATTGATATAAAAATTTATTTTACCATTTGGGGTGGTAACTTTGTCATGTGTAACATCAGGTGTATTTTCTGCTTTATAAAAGCCTGTACCTGACCATACTGGAGTCTGCACAGTATTATAATCACCGTCTTCCTCACAACGGGTGGAAAAGGCCCTGGTTCGAATCCCGTCAATGACGCGAGGAACTATTATGGCCTTTATTCACTAAGTGGCTGGGTCAGTTGATCTCAGACGTAGATAGCTAGCCTCCTCTCTACAAAACTCTTTTCGTCCAGTAAAACTGGAAAATCGACCATAGAACATATGCAATTTATCATAATACACGTGGGCTTATAAGTTTGGTCTCGGGTGACCCTAATATTTTTATTTTCTTTGACCATACTGGAATGAGAAATTATTACTCCTAAAGCCAGGAATCTGGATTCACCATCTATGTCTTAGTGATGTCACTATTAAAAGACCTTTGAAGCTTTTTGTCATCAGCTCTACACTGCCATTTGAATAACTGGAATGCCCTCTTAGAGATGGATTTTCATTGTCTCAAATAAAAATGTGGTAAAACAATAGTTCATTTTTCTGAGAAACGGCTCCAGGACAACGCTGTATGCGGTAGTTCATTATTATAGAAGAATAGTCACTTAACTGAGCTCTCCAATTCAGCTACTCAGACGAGTGCAGTAATTGCTCACAATCATACGATGCTTGGTAATTTTATATACTGTATTCATTACTTTTTGAACACTGCATGATGAGAAAAGGTGACACGAATTGATCGTCTTAAACTGGCTCCTTGTAATTAATAAAACGACATTTCCGCTCAAATATGCGTGAACGCAAGAATCTCCGTTTGCCGAAACCTTAACACAGCAGATTATAAGCAGCAGTTGCACTTTAACCAGCCAAGCTTGAAGAAAAGTTTGATATTATTTACGCTCGTTTCTTCTCATTCTTACACATTCTCTCCATTATTTTGGAATATTAAACGATGCAGTCTTCTCCTGTCATCGACTAATTTAGCCATATTGTAAAAAAAAAAAAAAATGGTAATAGTTCCTCTCGTCATCGACGGGATTCAGTCATTTACCATCCGATATGGAGAGGACGGTGATTATATCCACTGTGATACTCGCGAGGGCATATATTGATAAAAAGTGGTAACATTTCAGAAATTGCATCACGAAGGTTATTGCGAATCGTAGTAATTCTAAAATTAAACAACCATAGTTGCCTGCCCTCTGTATACATTTTCGAAAAGTTTTCTACCTGCATACTACCTGGCCATTTTATTAGGACCATGGGCTAATAGCGTGCTGGACCGCCGTTCGCCTGAATCACTGCTCCAACATGAAGTTGCGTAGAGTCAACAAGCTGTCGGAAAGTGACACAAGAATGTTGGAAAAATTGTGTAAGAGAACTGCCCTCATTTTTTGGAGTGATATGGACAAAGGATTGTGCTAACGAATACGCCTTTCCAGTTCATCCCACAGATGATCACTAGAATATATATCCGGAGACTGGGCTGGCCAGGGCAAATAATTTTGATCCGAAGTTGTGATTAGATTTGATGCTCAGACAGAATACCTCCGGAAGCGAGTTATTACCTTTATTTACTGCTGGAAAGCGAAACAACACTTATTCCATTCCAACGATGTCGCAACCACCACCAGATATCTACAGACCATAGTTTATCCTGTTATTTTATATGCTGCTGAAATTTGGGCATCTGCCTCGCCCTTACTTAAAAAACCGGTGTTTGCATATGAATATTGGACGGACCCTGAAATGAGCCAAAAATAAGCATCGCCACCCCCTCCTCAAAACCGTAATGTAAAACGCTTGGCTATGTCGCCATAACGATTACTGTTATTCGTATTACTTGTACCCTACTTATCAGCAATAAATGTAATTTATTTATTAATAATTGAATACTTTCTCGTGTTCCTGAGACCAATCTTTCGGCGCTCTGGATGGTTGCATCGTCATCTTGAAATTATTCCTGTACATAAGGGTAAATATGCAACACTGCTGAGTGTGATTCGCACCGATGTTCAGATATGCTCTGTGTACCTTCTACAGGAAACAGGGGGGGACCAAACAGCAGCCTGTAGTCTCCGGTAACAACCGAATGGTTCCAGTGCCTCCTCTGGTTTCTTCCATATATGTGTTCCTTTCCATTGGTGCTGAAAAGCATTAATGGAGTCTCATCCGACTATATCACTCGCCTTCGATCCTTCTGTGCCCATCCTATGCTTTCTTGCAGACCAGAATTCGTCCTCTTTGCCGTGGACCTGCTAAACGCGTATCAATAATCACACCTCTGCAAATCCGTGAGTCCTCTGCAAATCCGTGAGTCATTGATGCTTAACTAGTCGGGGTTAATACGTCTTTCTACATACGTGACCACTTCTATTTACATATTTTTTCATATAGCCTAAACCTCCATGGTTCTGATATAGTGGCCAAGCAGTGTAGCTGTAAGAGAATGAAATGTCTCTCCCACTGGAACATCAAAAGAAATAGCTGTGAAAGATTTATACTTTCTTTAAATTATTCATCTCATCTCAATATTTATGAATAATTGCAGTAGAACCCTATTTTAGACAAGCTACGCAGAAGTCTACTGTATTCATGACTGCTCTCTAAAGCCAGTGAATGTGTGTCAAAAATTATCATAAAAGCAGTGGGGTACTGAATCCCGACTCACTTGATCGGTTTAACCTAAATCGTTTATCCCTGTAGTCTGGCTATGAATTTTTTAAACAAAATTCCATACAAATCAGTTATAATATTATCCAAAATACATATCTTGGCGAATAATATATAAAATATTTTTAAAAAAAATCAACGTTACAAATAGCTATAAAAACAGAGTTAGATGCAAAACTTGATATAATAATAATAATAAGTGGGAAAGTAATTAAAGAAAATAGTTTTATTTAATTTTTTCCTTCATCTTTTAAACTATTTTCAAAATTTTGTTAGGTACACACAACAAAATTATTATTATTGTTGTTGTTATATTATTTCTTCCTGAATATGGAGAAATAATATAACATGAGCCATGCATTGGAAGCCATTTTATCTATGTGGTCTTCACGGAGGTCATTGTACAAATAGAGAGAGAGAAAAAAAGAAAACAGAATTACAAGGGCTGTTCAATAAAGATTGTTCATAATTTTTTTCCCAAAATAATTATATTAATCATATTAATCCAATATACCTTTAGTAATCCATTTCAAAGTAATCTTCATTTCACGAAATGCCGTTGTTGTTGTTTGGATCTTAGGACTAAGGCCATGTTGCCCTGTGTATATTGTCTGTAAATTGCGTGAGTTCTGTGGTCGATTTGATGTTTGCCGGACGAAAAACCCGATTTTCTGGGAGCAAAAGCCATGCTATCCTCGCCTGAGACCGACTAACTCAGTCACGTTGTGAGAAAGACCCATAAAAGTTCTTCCCGTCATCGACGGGATTCGAACTCAGGTCTTGTCTTTTCCACCCGGTCTGGGGAAGACGGCAATCCTACTAACTATGCTACCCACGAGGACGAAATGTAGTTACTCCAATGTTTCTGCCATTCTTCGAAATAATGGTGGGGACCATTTTTTTTATATGTTCTTGACAATCGCCTGCGACTTTTTACAACTTCTTCTGACAACTGGAAACTGTTTCTTCACAGCTCCTTCTTTAACTTTGGAAATAAAAAAATCACAGGGTGCAAGCTCACGGCTGTAGGGCAGATGAAGAACGCATTTGACATTAATGCTGGCTAAGTACTCGATGATAGTATGAGCAATATATGGTCTCGTATTGTCATGACGCAGTATCCACCCACCTGCCCACAACTTTCGCTTTTTTCTGTGTTTGCGATGGCATAGACTTCCAAACATAGATTTGTTTCTTACTCTCTGGGTCGAAATGATGAAGACATGTCTCATCCGCCGTTATCACCTTGGCCAGAACCTCACCAACTTCAGTAACCATCCGTTCTGGCTCCTGACAAACTTCTATGCGAACTTGCGGTTTCTCGAGTGCGAGTAGTCTTGGAAAACTCAGTGTGCACAAGCACGTGTCATATGCAAATGGTCAAGGAGTATACTGTGTGCATGCTAGACAGACAACTTGTGTGATGGAGTATACTGTGCTTGCTTCCTACTGATACTGAACAGCTCTGTTATACGACGATCGTCTCTCACGATTACAGCAGCAGTGTTTATAGTTTCTGTGGTGACAGCAGTGGTTGGAGCTCCAGGATCGCCGATTTTTGTGATTGAATCACGTCCAGCTTTAAAGATTCTGAACCACCTGCGAGTTGTGCTATATAGAAGCGTAGATTCACCATAAGCCTCTATTAATATTTCATACTCATCAGCTGATGTTTTCTTGAGATGAAAACAAAATTTGAGAGCAGCATTCTGTTCCTAGCGTGTCATATCCATCATTCTGTAGGCGAAACTGACCACCAAGGACACACAGGACGCACGAGTCAACTGCGCAGTTGCTATGTGATGCAGCTTAAATTCCGCAGCTCAGTTAGAAATAGCAAATAGTACGGTTGTTTGTGGAAAATTATGATTATTCATTATTGAACAGCCCTCGTAGTTTTTAAGAGTAACGAATACTTTATTACTCAAAAAAAATTTCTACTACAGTTTACCCAATTATCCTAACTGTACACCAAATAGTTTTAGACATTGCTTGAGCCTGTTTATTTCCAGTTGGATATTATATACATATGGACTCTACTGGAACTGGCCCACCTTCCCTTGGTGTGGACGAGTACCCAGAATGGTCTGTCCAGGTTACATATGGAAATGAGACGTCGTGATATATTCCTACCACAGTGACTACAAAGATAGCAAATAAAAGGAAATTTTATAAGCTACTCTAATAAATTGTCATAAACTTCTATAATGGATTGTTATAAGTTGCAAATTTTATCAGTTTAGACTGGATTTGAATACATTTTAAAGATATTTTTGAATTAAATTTTAACTTAATACATTTTAAGGATTGATTAGAATTTAATATAAGAACTTCAGAAAATATATAACATGAGGTTGGACTATTGAAAATATGGTGCTAGTTGATTGTCATTAAGTGGACATTACTCCTCATTTAAAACTTTCTATATGCATTTCATCAGTTTGAAATATGGTTGGCTTGTGGTTTCATCGTTGCATTTTGTACTTTTATCTTTTATACTACAGCATGACCACATAGGTTAGAGCAGTCTATAACCTAGTTATTCGACAAGATTATAACCATTAATCGTATTTAGCTGTCACGTGGAATTAAATCTAAATTCAAACCATGAATTAATGTATTTCCGGTTTGACCACACGGCTACTGAGAGTGAATTAAGAACTTCTGCCCATGTTTTTGGTTGATTGGTTAAATATAACTTATATCTTAGTAGAATACAAATTACGGTTAATTAACAATAACTTCTCGTGAAAATATTAAAACGAGATAGAAAAAATAAAAAATCGAGTAATCCGTCTTAAGTTACATATAACTGTACGTCAAGAACACCTACTTTCATTTTTCACCCATTGCAATTAATTGGTAATTTACAGCATTTTAAAAGTAAATCAGTATCTTATTATGAATTTGCATTAAGCATTGACGCAGCATGACTGAAGATTTTGTTTATTGCCCAAAGCTTTAAATATTGAGGGAGAGTTCTTTTGCCTTTGTCTTGTCCTCGAAAGAAAACCTTATGTATTGATAAATTAGAGAACGAAATGCTGGTTTGTGTCTCCTCGCTGGAAAAGTTCAGAACTTTTATCTGAAAAAATAAAAATAGTGTGTGGGAATCAAAAACATTGCAATGTAAAAGATCGCGAGTTAAAAGAATCCTCAGAAACTTTATGCACAGACAACGTATAAGATAAAGAGATCCTACTTTCCACCTGACTCCACCCTCCAGGAGTCGAACTAACTCTCGCCCTTGCATAATCGTGAGATGAGATTTGGCAGTAATCCAGTTATCTCTTGTTCCGATATGCCTTGAGGTTCTTCAAAAAAAAATACCGTAGCACCCAACCCAAAAATAAAAACGGAAAAGAAACAGATGAAATTCAGTTATACGAGCGTAAGAGCAACCGAATCCACTACATCCAATGCAGTAATGCTGTATAATTGCAGAAACACAATAGGACTTATACGAGAACTGTGAAATGAATATCCTCCTTATTCCATACATGGTATACGTAACAGACGGGCTTAAGGTTTTCATTATACAATGGGCGAAGACCTGCAGTAGTTATTAATTTGCTGTCATGATCTGAATGTTTTCTCTGGTTATTCACAAATCTACTTTAATAGGGACAGTTCTAACATCTTAATGTATAAAGCAGCACAAATTGAAAAATAGCTAGATTGAATTGTCCTTAATTTTAAAGAAAAAATTTCTCAATTAACTGAGTGCTGCTAACTCAAATTGAATTCAATATTTACTCCCATATTTCTGCTATTATCATTTTATTATGGATTTTCAAGCGTTCTTTATAAATAGGGAATTAGTACCAAAAGCAAACTTCGTAAATGAGAAATCTGTCCCAAAAAGAAGTCATAGTGTAAACAATTTTATAGCTTTGTAATATCAGAATTACAAAATAATGCTTATCTTACAAATGAAATCCAGCTCATGCTGAAATGAATGGCACATGAAAAAGGTTCTAAGAGTGATACCAGATCGATATTACCCCATATTCGTCTAATATAAGATAAAATGCAACTGCGATTTGAGTTCGACATGCGGGCGAGTATAAAAGATGTGAGGAACGTGACAACCAATTAAAATCAACAGCAGTACGATCTAAATAGATGTGCAATGCTGGTGGAACTGTTTTACGTGCCGGAGCAGAATGATGTGTTGTTTAGAAACGACTTTAGCACGAATAAATGAAAGCGATTGATTTCCAATATATTATGGACATTGTCAACACGTTGAGCATTTTAGAAAGTGTACTGACCAATTAGCTCGGCAGGTGGCCATGCTAGTCGGTCTTCGGTAAAAGTTGCACCTTCACCTTTAGTTCCAAACTAACTGTGTTTTGTGTTATTTTAAGCGTGATGTGTGTATGGAATGTAAGTTTATCTGTTTTTGGTCTTTCAAGGTGACTGTGTTTCTGAGACAGACTTTGTTTTTCAGTATGCCCGAAGCCAGGGGTCACAATTAATCTAATCAGACATCCAGGTGGCCACGTCATAAGAAAATTTCGATTAATGATGCACGCAGCGATGAATGTGTTTTTGGTGGCGTGAGTTGCAATACGCTGAAGAGCAAATTACACCAAGTGAAATTTCAGTTGTAATTGTCTTTGACAATTTTTTATCTTTGTTTTTGTTTCACAGATTCTGCGATTGTGACCATTAACATCTTCACTCAAGTGAAAAAGCGCGTTATCGGTCAGCAAAATCATCCCTCAGCATCCATTACAACTTTAATTTCTCGAAGAAGTGCTGATAAATTCTCAGACCGACCACTCCCAATTTTTGTTTTTTGACAAATGGGTGTCAAATTATGAAAGAGCATATATTTTTATGTTAAACAGCCCATCTGCTTAAAAAAAATCCTAATTTCCATTTTTATTTTTTACAGGTTGAACAAAGGACGTCAGCCCAAAATGTCACTTTCAGCACTCTCTTTCAAAAAGGTAGAGCAGCTATGAAATACCTGTTCCAAAGTAAATTCATGCTAATGTGTTGGACGTTGGGAGAACAGATGCTATTCTACCATGAAGAGCTGGGTTGAAAAATTTAAATGTTTTTTTTTTTTTTTTGATACTAAGGATACAGAGGGGACATGAAGACCAATTTCTGCGACAATGCCTGAAAATGTTGATGCCATTCACACAATGATTCTGTCTGATAAAAACTGTCATTTAAGAGCAACCAGAGAACCAACTCATCTGCCCTTGGGTATCATATCCATGAGTTGCGTGTTTTGTCTAAGTTTTTTGCTGGAAGAAAACCATTGTTTTGCATAAGTTTGATTTGCCTGTTTTTTGCTGGAAGAAAACCTTTCTATCTACGACAGAGACCGACTACTCAACCAAGGAATGAAGCCCATAAAAGTTTCTAGCATAAATGAAATGATTTGAATCCGGGCCTTTTCCAACAAGTGTGGGGAGGAATAGTGATTATAACCATTCTACTACTCACGGACTGATACTGTCTGATAGACGAATTTCTGCTAAACAAATATCTTGAGCTTTAGGCACGTCCAGGGAACGTGTTGGATATGTTATTCATGACATACTGGGCATGCGGAAGCCTCCGGCCAAATGAGTTCTCAGATATGTCAGAATCTGATCAAAATTAACAGCGTGTCTACTGTCTTCATCTGTCATTCTTCACCTTGTTCAGCAAGGTTCCAGCGATTTTTGGCGCGAATTATGACAATTAGTTGGATGAAACATGGTGCTTTCATTATGATCAAAACCAAAGAACAGCTGATGGAGTGTAAGAAGTTCCGCACCCAGTAGAGTTCTGAGTGCAGAACCTCTTTGCACGAGAGAATCCAAAGAGGATTATCTCGTCCGAAGAGGAAGGTCGTGGTCTCTTGTCTTTTGGGACAAGGATGGGATTTTTCTTACTACCTGGAAAAAGGCAAAACGATAACTACTGAGCATTATTCATCACTTTTGGAAAACAGAAGTCGGAATTGAAGGCCAAACCCAGGAGTAAGCTCACACGAGGAGCGCCTGTATTTATAGGGCAATGCTCCGGCACACAGTATATCATAAATACGCCAAATTGGTTGAAGTAGGCTTCTTCCTTCATCATCATCCTCAGGCTATTACCTCTACCCTATATTGATAACCTAGAATTTGTTTCATAACGCATTTGGCGTGAGACAGACCAGAAGAACATTCATTATGTAGGTTGGTGGTCCCTTGTTCGTTTATAAATGTATTATCTGTTATCTCATGTTCATCGATAGCTTTCCATCCATGTTCACATCATATGTCTAAATAACACGTTTCTTCGAATTTTGCCATCATTTTCTGGTACCATGCAGAGGCACGGGGCCTTATCATAAGTCTGTCATTCAAAAGAAATTCCCTTATTGCCGTTGGCCTACTGCTGTTTTATGGTTGAAACTGGCAAAACATCTTCATCAGTAGTGCATGGTCTTTTAATTATACAACTGTTGTGGGATTCATAGTGTCACTCACAAGCTGTTACAATAGCCACGAACATCTACATTTTATACTGATGAACAACGTCCTTGAATTAATGACCTCTGCATCATTTCTATAGTATGTCTACCAAATATGAACTCTATCCATCAATTCATATTTTGGCATTTAATAGTAGGGGCATGTACATCATGCCCCTACTGTCTTCACAATGTCCGTCTGTCCGCATGTAATAACTCTGCTCCTAGTGGATAGATTTCCACGAAATTTCAATATTTGTTCCTTTTAGAAAGATTTGTCCAGCCATTCCAAATTTCATTAAAATCGGATCAATAGAAATCCGGAAAGTGTTATTTCATATTTTCTGTCCTCATGTAATAACTCGACTCCCATTAAATGGATGTTCATGAAATGTAATATTTCACTCTTTTAGAACAATTTGTTGAGCCTTCTCAAATTTCATTAAAGTCGGACTAATAGAAATCCAGCAATTATTATTTATTTTTTCATACATATGACAGGCTGTCCGAAGAAGTCTGCTATCCCCCAGAATGGCAAAGGACATAATTAATCCAAAATCTTCATATATCCAGTAAAGTTCTGAAATCCTTTGCTCCTATATGTGCATGAATTTCATTATTCATGGAGCATTCTTGTATATTAGGAGAAAAAGCAGTCCTGTCGATGCATCAGATATTTTTTTACGTTCTTCACAACACAAGCAGATTTGTTATACCCACTACAACACCAAGTCAATACTCTGTTCAAAAGTGATTATAGCTGTGTATTCTCAGCAGCTTTTAACTAATCCAGTTATCCAGTTTTAAACATCAGCCAATGTTTCACCATAAAGTCAGACGAGTAGCAATAATTCATGTGCATTAGTGTTTCACCTTCTGCTTTAGAATTACTAAACAAGACACTTTCGGAGTGGGAGCTAAACATTATCCCGATGATAAGGAAACCTGTTTTACAGCTTCAGATTACAGTTTGTAACTAGCTTCATTCGATCGATCAGACTTTAGCTGCAGCTTTCTGACTGCAGAGCAAGATTTATGTGTTCAAGCACAAATCCGTTGTATATCTAACTGAACAACTGACAGACACAAAAAGAGATTTGTGGGAGGGAAATACGCCCAGCTTTCTATCCCCCTACCCTCTTCCTGCTCTCAAATTGTAGCATGGCTTCGTCCGTAATTCCCACACAGCAGTTAAAGATTTAAGATTCCCTTGGTAGCAATAAATATTGCGCAGCGAGCAAATTTAGCCTTCAGCCTATGAATGATTAGGTTCTTGGTTCGCTTTATTCCTTACACCAACATATTTAAAACGCTCCCGCTGTGATTCTGAGACCTTTTTTTTTCTTTGACTTAAACGCATAGCTGATGCATTAGTTGGTAAATGAAAAACGAGCGTATTTTGTTAGCTTGGTCTCATTTAGAGAAGCAAATATGGAAAAGAGAACGTGTTTCTTTTCATGAAAATTAAACATTTTTTTATATAAAGTTTCTTAAAGTTTTGTGAAATGGAAATTCCCCAAAAATTGTCAGAAAAATTAGGAAATGAAAAATAATATAAAGAAATGCAAACAGAATCATAAATAACGGCGCGATAAGCTTAATTATAATTAATTAGCCCGATTATAATTATAATTTAGATTTAACAAGAATTTATAATTTTTTATTTTTTTAAATGTTTATACCTACATTAAAGTTTTATTGTGTTTTTCTAGCTTCAAAGTAGCTACGTTGTAATTTATGATATCATAAAGATATCAAGATAGCATAAAAATAGGGTTCATGAAGTCTATATATATGTAAACACACTCAGCACACTATAATGCCAAAAGTAACCGGACACTTTCATGTTTCAAAGAACCATTTATTGATACAATACTTAGTAACACGCAGATCATTTTTCATCTTAATTGCACACCATATCCCCATCGATAGACTTCAAACAAGATTTTGATAACACGGTACTTTTGAAGGAGGTCCTTTCCTCCTTCAACTCAGTGATCGATTCAACTCTGATCGGAGCGTGTTCACCTAACCTGAAACTGATGTTACACTTTATCCCAGCACTATTCATTGGAGTTAATGTGTTGGAGCTCTTAGCAGTCCAATGAAGTTTTTGCATGACCAAGTCTTTAAATCAAGTCACTACTGTATATGTTGTATGGCAAAGGTGCATTGTCATGAAAAATAAGAAGACTTTTATTAAAAGTAACAACACCACAGTGGAAGTGCATACGAAATGCTTGGATGTGATCCTCCAACTACTTCTACCATCTTGGAAATAGACTTTTTTCATAATGGCTGTAGTTAAGTCAATCTTAGATGAAAATGTATCGGTTTTCTTTACAAACATACACTCATGATCCAAAACATTATGACTGCCTACCTAATAGCGTATTGGGCCTCCTTTCGCCATGAAAACCGCTTGTACCAGGAGTGGCATCGACCCCACAAGACCGTAGAAGGTGTCTTCAGGTATCCTATATCAGCTGGACAGAAGGAAGTCCCGGAGTTTCGCAACGGGAAGTGCTGCTTTCCACCGCATCTCGCAAATTTTCAATGGGATTGATATCAGAGGAATTTGACGGCCAGGGCAGCACACGAAATGCTTGGACGTGATCCTCCAACTACTTCTACACAATGTGGGCTTTTTTTGGGTGGCGAAGCGGCCAGAAGCCGCTTCGCCACCCAAAAGCATCAGTCACCTGAAGAGAAGATTCTAGATAGCCATCCATACAACGGGAAGGTGGAACATTCTCAATAACCCTTCGTGGCAGCGCAGACACGATACATCTTCGTCTGCCACTCGTTTGGAGGTATGGGTTCAATTCCTG
Organism: Mastigoproctus giganteus; assembly: GCF_048544385.1. NCBI lineage: Eukaryota > Metazoa > Arthropoda > Arachnida > Uropygi > Thelyphonidae > Mastigoproctus > Mastigoproctus giganteus. Next base: position 221,806,043 of record NC_143576.1, read on the forward strand.
TCGACGATTGGAAGAATTTCTAAAGTACTCTTCATTCGAGTCTGTAGTTAACCGATATCAGGCGGAGGGTGTAGGGTTTTCTTGAGTTATTCCAAGTTTTTCAGCCCACTCAAATACAAATAGGCCCCTAAACACTTCTTTTAAGCACACTTCTACGTGCATAGTACATTTACAGTTATGAACACACTCTTGTGGGCGTTACCAGGTATTTATTTTTTGTAGTAATATTTTTTTTATAAACAAACTCAACTCTAGAGAGGGCATCTGTATGAAATTTGTTAGCCAGTATAGTTACACAAGTATACGTACAGAATACAGTGAGGAATTAATATGTCGAACTACCTTGCGATACCCAAAAGTCGTGTTACCATAATGTGCGTACTTTTTTCGAATTTTCAAACACGAGTTTCATAAGTATACTGAATATAACGTTGAATACTTAGAGGTACATTTTAATTAAAAATGAACAGCATACAGGACTTTCCACAGATAGCCAAAGGTACAAAAAAAAAAAAAATCGTACCAAATTAGTGAGTTTAGTCTTGAGAACCGACTTTGGTGTTCCTAAATTGCCATTATTGATTTAGAATAATTAACATTTGGGATTAAAGACAGTAGCTGCTTCAAATTTCGATTTTCTTCTTCTTCTTGGGGTTCTTATTCACATTTTTAAGAAACCGTTACTCGAGAAATTCCGATATCCTCAACATTATTTATGGAAACCATATTTTGTTGCATCTAAATGTAAAAAGTAATTTTCTTATTTCCCCTTAAATTCAACTTTCCTTGCACTACTTCTTTGCTTTACATTGAATGTCTGTTGGTAAGAGAAACGTGTCATTTAAATATTATTAATATGCGATAAAAGTTTAAAAATTATTTCAGAGTAATTCCTTTAATTAAGAAGCCTTGCATGGCTAGTTAATTAGATCTCAATAAATTCACAGCACGTTAATTTTAAGACTTTAATTACGTTATCCAAGTACGACGTTTCAGAAAGATTTTCTTTCTTTTACTACCAAACCTACGACAGGAACAATGAGTTCTTCACTTTTTTATCTTTAGATTTCTTTAACATAAAAGTTTCTGTTACGTAACCATAGATCTGGTTTCCTTCCAGATATCGCATTCAATTAATTAACATCTTAAAGTTAGCCTGGCGAGAATTTGCTGAAGTCTGATATTTCATCACTTACTCAAGGTGATAAAAATTTTTATATAAACTCAAATTGCATCTGGAAAAGAAAATGTTTTCACAAGCTCTAAGCACATTTTAAACCATAGCAACTGTTGATAAGGTGGGTGTATTCTGTTGAGGAAGATTTGCAGCCTGGAATTATAAAGTCGAAATTGTGAGGACACGAAAATAAGGATTAGTTCCTTTGCAGATAATTGGAGCTGAGAAATTATTCGCTGAAGTATACAAATTTGTTAAGATAATCGTCTCCCTAGAGTATTAAATCCTTTCACGAAGTAATCTACTGTGATGGTCTTCTCTAGTTGCTATGGAACGTTACCAGATTTTGCCACTTCGAGATTGTGTCCCCATTATCCGTCTTCATGCAAATTCCTGTTGCTAAAATCTCACAGAAGTGTGGGTAAAATTTGCGCAAACAAAAGGTGTAAAGCCAGAGATTTTTCTAATTAGTATATATATAATTAAAAGTTCCAACTGGATAAAGGATCTCATTATTTATCCAATTACTTCCCTTAATTGCGTGTTTATGTGCTAATTGTACAAAGCGTGTGTTTACTAATTAAAATCCATTTCACTACAGACCACTTCCCTTCAGTAAGAACAATAAACCGCTATGCGAATGCCTAAGAATAGTTTTCGATAACATTAAAGAACAGACAGTAGGAAATCAAAAGAAAGTAGAGTTATCACACAAAATTCTGATTAAAGTTAAACGAAGGTCCTTAACTTCAATTCCTCTAAAGTGGGACATGCTGTAATATCATCGTGAAGCTTGCTTGACATTTCAGAGAGAATTTAACTACTTACTCTCCCAAAACGGAAGTATTCACCCAACTAACTCGTCTCACCATCCTAACACGTTCCATCTCTAATCAGATTCTACACACTTTTTTTTAATCAGAGAGAACGCTTCCCTTATTCTGTAGGGATAGGGTCTCTTTGAAACTTAAATTATGCTAGTGGCTTTCGGCCTGATATGTTTCAATTGAAGAAAACATTTTTATGTTGTGCTAATTAGTTGAATTTAAATTAGGGACATTTGTCTAACTTATGAGTAGCTATTAATAATTCATTAGTGTAGCACGACGTCTTCCTAATAACAAAACCTTTTTTTCAGCACAGCAAAATTTAGCTCATCACTGTCTTTCAACTTCCATTATTAATTTAAATTCTTTGCCCAGTTAGGTTAGAAATGAGTGATTATGATATACTACACACTTTATAGCCAACCAATCTTACATGTTTCATAGCTTATAGAATCGTGTTGTGGTCATCATATATTTTTTTTCATTTTTTAAACTATTGTTTTAAACATTGATTAATTTTAGATTTCGATAGCTTTCACTTGAGTGCTACTTATTATTTGACCTTTTTTTAAATTTAAATTAATAATAAAAGGTACATCAGAACATCAAAATGGCATTAAAAATTTGCTCATGAAAAGACTTTTGTCTTTTCATGGTACCCACCTTTAATTTTAGTTTGGAACTGCAGAGCACTAAGCTTCCCCGTTGTTGTTGGTGTAAGGTTTTAGGAGCATCAGAGACTAAGGGACCGACAAACTCAGCCACGTTGTGAAAAAGACTCATAAAATTTCCTCACGTCATCGGTGGGAGTCGCTGTCCTCCCCACACTGGGCGTGGGGAGGACAGCGAGATTCTACCAACTGTGTTACCCACGAGGGCAAGTTTCTCCGAGAGAGATGAAGGTGGTGGTGGGGTAAATCTGACGATTGTGGTAGATTATAGTATTAGATTGAACTGTGGTTAGATATTAATATAATGTAATATAAATTCCAAGTATTCCAGGCTGATTTGCATATATCTGAGTTTCGGAAGGAAAACTATAAACCACATTTGAACTAATTGCAAATCTGAATAAGGGAAACTTTAATAGAAAATTCCCTCTGCTGATATTTCCAAATCATTGGTGTGAAATATAGCCACTGTTTGCAGGGGGGGCCAACGATTGCGGTATGAAGCCAACAGCTCAGCTAGGTGTTTCCTTTGTGAACGCAGTGTAGGTAGTAACTGCATTGTAACTTGTATTGATTCGAGGGCCAAATTGTTCCTTCAGAGCTTACTAACACCTCTCAATACGCTTGCTTGTTGTCATTTTTTATTTGATTAGATTTGACGGTTTTTTGGTGAGAGAGGGAGAGAGCGAGTCATCTTTATTATACTTATATGCAGATACAGTACATATGAGGCCCCATGTTCACATGGACAGCCTATATAGAATGAAGTTAAACAGAAAACAAAGTTTAAGTTTAGATGTGACCTACAACAACAACAACATGTTTAAGGTTAATGTTGAAAAAGGAAATTCGTATAGCAAATTCTGGTTTTAAACAAAATAACCAGTTACACGGTTCAAATTTTGGAGATATACCGGTAACTTACAGCATCTAAGTATGTATATCATGGAAACAATGCAAGCAACTAAGATCAGGTGCGGCAAAGGCTCCAGCGTCAGTTCGTGCTGAATTGATCAAAACAGGGCACGTATCTGCTAAGGTGGCGACACGGTCGAACTCACTAAGTGGGAGACAGACTAAACTGCTGTAGGGACATCTGGCTAGGAAATCGGTCGATAAATGGCATAACAAAGGTGACCAAGAACACCTCTTTGCGATAGTGACAATTTCCGATCACTTGGGTTGTCATTCGTGTCATCAGTTACTCGGCATGAGTGGTGTATGCGTCTGAAAACGGTTCAGAACTGCTGTTATGCAGATGGGGGTGGCGAGCAAACGTGGTACTCGTCAATGTCTAAATCTTAGTCTGTGAGTAGTATTGAAACGGCAGAAACTGGTCGGGTCAATGCAACCTTGTATGATGGCATTTATCCGACAAGCATCCAAACAATGGAGCAGCGCCACTGGCAGAATTCTTTAAAAATTTCCCATGCTGGCGGTGTGGAATTGATTCCAGCCACGAGTTTTTACTGTGACTATTAGGAGCTTCGTGCCGATGATGACTGAGAGCCAGTGTATCCCAAGAGATTCAGAGAGCTGCTGTCTTCTGCTGTGGTAGGAATTTTATCTTGCAGTTCGCCCACTTCAGGAGCCACGAATAACCGCTGGACTATGGTCAGTGCGGCAAAAGCCCAATTTCGTCGGCATAAAGCAGAAGAGGAGGAGGAAGAGGATTAATCTGTTGATCGACTTTTTGTCGATTTGCGATTGTTGATAGAATTACATTTTTTGTATTGATGCTCTCGCTCTCCTGTCCCATTCATGCACTGATCACTATTAAAATAAGCCTCTGAGAGAACCCCTCCGTTATATGTTCTAGTATTTTATTTCTACCATTAATTTTTCGTTGAATTGTAGTAAATAAGTTTTTCTTCATTGATCTGCGAGGGCGAGTTAAATGAAATCTAGATTTCGATTGTCTAAATTTAAATCAGACGTCACCACTGGTACAAATTAAGGGATTAGTATTAAACTTCTGCTGAACAAGAAGGCAGGCCTTGTATGCAAACAGAAAAGACAATACGGCATTCACACAGAGGTACATACAGCTTTCCGCGAAGCAATTATTACTCTCTGATAGCGGAGAGTTTCTCTGTAACAGAAATTCATTGTGAATTTCTACTTGGAGATTGAAATGAAATTCAGGAACTACTTTATGTCATACCTACGAGTGTGTGGCTGTACAAATCGTTATTGTGAAGGAAGAAAAACTAAGAAGGAGGATCTTCCTCCAGGAGAAGCTTGTTCAGTTACCACAAAAAAAGTTGTCTTGGATGGCAACGCTATCAGAGTAGATCGCTGTACGACATTTCGTGAGACCAGGGAGCTGGATACTAGTCATGGGCCTGCCTATAGTATCATCTATTTCAGAAGATTAAAAGAGTGCGAAGTGAGCTCCGAAATGCCTTAGAGAACGGAATTGTTTGTAAATGGGACTATGTCTGCAGCGTCTAACGTCATATGGAGAGGAAGAAAATGTTTTTCTTGGATCGTATAATTACTGTGGATTACACATAGTGCAGGCGCTTTCAGAGCAGGCGGATCATCATGGAGTGTAAACATTATTCATCGCCATGACCGAAGAAATTCAAAACTTCGACCATGGCGATGAATGATGTTTGGATGTTTTATTCTCATACAATTCTTTGACTCACAAAGACTGTAACTGTGCCATTATTGTGTAAAAGTGAAACATCTGACTCGCAAAATTACGCCGTAATCTTCAAAGTTGGTCTACGATGTGCCATTAAAAACAGGACACTCAAAATTTTAACTGATATGATATTTCTACACAACGATGCGCGACAAAAACTCGATTCAACATACTTAAGACACCTATACATAAACTTCACCGAGTTGAGTTTGAATCCTTCCCAGAGACCGTACTTGTCACCTTGCTATTTTCTTATTTTTGGAAGACTAAAAATATGATATGATGACGATCAAATAATAGTACCAACGAAAACAAAAATATTTTTATGAACAGGGTGATAAAATCTAGTATACAGATTCAATAAGTAACTAAATGATGGTGGAAACTTTTCTTGAAAAAAGGGTACATTTTTGCGGTACCAAAAATTCTCATTTCTATTTGACCCATCATCGTAATTGCATAATTTAGTCTCTAAGTAATAAATAGCCCAAAATGATGTCTGTTTCGTGGACTCAGTTTTAGTGAGTGAAAAGCTGTTCTCTGATTGAAATTTGGACTTAATTATTAGGAAAAACAGAAGAGAGAGAGGGAGAGATTGCTCAATGAAATCAGTTGTAGGGGACCTTCTATCAGAGTTATATGATATGATGATATGATGATTCTATTGAAATGGAATTTAGGTGCTACATTACTTGATGATATTTGACTAATTAGTCGAGGTGACGCCAGAAGAGTTGGAATCTGATTAGTTTAATATGCGATTTTCAGCTTTGTACAGCTTAAATACAAGTATTTGTTTTCATCTATTCATTACAACTTATTCGGAATATACACTGTTCTCCCAAAAGTCATCGACTTGTAAGTTCATCTACAAGTCGATGAAATGGTCGATGAGATGATCTTGCAATGTTCTTATGTTGTTCTCTTCAAACTACGAATTCACAATCCTTGCTTTGTGACGTGGAGCGTTGTCGTCCTGAAAGATGTGTTGATGTAGGCAATTCTGCAGCATTCAAGGTTCCGTATACTGGGACCAATGTCCCTAGTCCATATTACTAGAAACACTCTCAGACAATGACACCCCTCACCTCCTACCCTTACTTTTGAAACAACACACTCAAGTAGTAAGCTTTCTACAATCGCGCACCTCCATACCCAAACACATCCATTAGATTAGCGTAGCGTTACTTTTCTCTCCGCAAGACACATTTCCATTGATTCAGAGTCCATGTTCGGTGTGCTTTGCACCATGCAGTCAAAAGTGCATATTTTTTTCTGGTATCAGAAAAATCTGGTGGCACTTCAGAGAGCACACTTGTTTCTTCAGCTGTTCAGTTCAGAAGATCAAAATGAGTGTAACTGATTGCGACAGCCATATTGATAGTTTATTTTGAATGTATCCTGGGGGATAGCACGGTGGTTATAATCACCGACCTCCGCACACCGGGTGGAAAAGGCCCGGGTTTGAATCCAGTCAATAAAGCTGGAAACTTTTATGGATTTTTTTCATACTGTGATTGATTTAATTGGTCTCAGTCGAGGACAGCAAGGATTTTTCTTCCAGCAAAACAGGGAACTTATAATACAATGTATGTATATATAATGCGAATGGGTGGATGAGATTGTTCTCCGGCGACCCTAGTGACCTTTGTTTTATATTTTGAGAGTAGCAATCGTCTAAAATATCAAGGACGATTTGCCCACTATACTCGCTGTATTATTTTTTCTGCTGCATTCCACCTCAGCCGCGTTTATATTTTCTCCACTTATGTTAACGATTTGATTAATTTTGTTTTAAATTTATTTAAACTGCATTTTTGACCTTCCATAGAACCATTTCAATGAACTAATCCTATGAACGTCTTCGTTTATTAATTTGAAGCGTCAAACTTTATCTCATTGAGTGTTTAAGGAATCTAAAGGTTCATATCCCTTATTAACAGTGCCAAAATGAAGAATTCTAAAGTTTTCTCATTATGCAATTCTGAAACAGGGGACCATATAATCTTCAGTAATATATAATCGGTGTAAAGCAGTGGTAAGCAATGTTTCTGCAATGTAAAATATCACATCGTGTAAAATTATGATGCCCCTTCATTAGGTGCAATTAATGACTACACCTAACACAAATGAAAAGATTGAATAAACATCTAACGATCTATCTTCAGATAATTTTTCTACTTTATCTAATGAGAGTCTAGATTGTTTAAGCTCTCCCTCTCTTGCAATGACTGAATTACCTATTCTAACTTGTAAACGAACAGTACGCCAAAATATACCTTTGAGAATTTCAAGAAACAAGGAGGGAATTAATTTCACAGAGCCTTTCTCAGATGAGTCAAATGAGCACCATGCAAAATGAAGTGGAGTAAATTGAGAGTAATTAAAGTTTTCTAAAGAATAAATATGATTTTCTGTTGGATAAACTTCAATTTACATTACACAAGAGGATATGTCTATTTGACAAATTCAGACTTGATTTCTCAGCTGATTGATTTGATTAAATTGTATACAGATTTGTTGTTAAATTAGCATATTGGCAATTCTGACTGTAATATTATATTACTATGAAAAATTCTAATATTATTTCAAATGTATTGGTTAAATGCATAGGTACTTAAATAGAGTTTGCTGACACTAAAAGGTTTTAGTCTTAGATAAGTTTTCAGACAGAATTATGAGAATCCAGTAAATATAATATTAAATCAACTCAGGAAAATCTCATATTTATTTAATCGATAAGAAGAATTAACTCTTAATAATTCGAACGCTATATTTTATCTTTATCAGTTCACCTAAAGGAAAAAGATTTAAGAAGTAATACAGAATTTATCTGTAGCTTTATGCATCAGCAACTAACATATATAATAAAACTCAGCAACAAACTAAATTAGGAAGTTTTGGCACTACTCTGGAATGACAGTTTAATCAGTTTTTCTCTCCAACTACAGCTATTAAAACTATTGAACCTAAAGATAGTAATACATTTGTTTCAGATATATTTGATATTTGAGATACTTCAAAGTAAATCCACTAACCAAACTTTGGTAAAATGTATTGATTGAAGTTCATTAAATTATTTTAAAGTTAACCTGCTTTCATTATAGAGTAAACGTCAATTATAATCCTCAGCTTCTAAATCTCAATATTTTGTCAAGAATGGAACCTGATATTACTGCACATAATATTTTTTAGAATACTTTGTTGTTTCTTTACAAATCAGGAAAACTGAAAGTAAGTACCAAATATGAACTCCTTTCGTGTGCAATGTCATTCTGATTCAAGCGTATAAATTTATCTTAGATTACAATAAGTGTCCTAATAATATATTAGTAAATATATTCGATGTTGATAGGTTGTTGCCATATAGCTCCGTGTATACTGTCTGTAAAAATTGCGAGTGTTTTGTGGTCGATTTTCTGTTTGCTGGACGAAAAACCCGAGTTTCCGGGACTAAAACCATGTTACCCTCGCCTGAGATCGACTGACTCGGCCACGTTGTGAAAAAAACCCCATAAAAATTCCTCACATCATCGACAGGACTCGAACTCAGGTCTTTTCCAGCCGGTGTGGGTAGAACGGCGATTCTACCAACTGTACTACCCACGAGGGTTATGTTATTAGTTCTTTTCTACCTTCCCTCTCCAGTAAATTATAATGTTTTGGAAGAGTTGAATTTAATTTTTCAATCTTACAAGAATACTAATCCTACAAACTCCTCAATTAATTGTTCTGGAACTTAAATCTTCCCAAAATATCTAAGTCTATTAGACACCAAAATTTATACAAAGAACCTTATTAATATAATGAATGCATACGACTTAAAGCAATAGGTAAAATTTCTAACTAGGAACGATAGTCTGAGATTTGATTTTAATGAGGAATTAAGATATACAATCATTTGTGAAGTTAATCCATCCGATCACAACACAACAATAATATTTAATATTTATGGAAATGCGTTAAATATAGTATTAAGCACAGTACACAAAAATTTTCGTAAATTTGGGATAAAGCCATTGGGATGAAATGAAAATTTATCTTTATTCTCGAACTTGGGAATCATTCATTAAGTCAGAATTAATAAATATATCAATCGTTAATTTTACTGATATTATAACTCAGATAAAAGATTCTGTTGAATTTAAATCATTATGTAATTTTAAATATCCAGTGTGGTGCAATGCAAATCTCAAAAGTAAATTTAAACTTTATTTGGGCTCAGTATTACTCATGAACTTTGATTTCTTCACGTTTCCACTGATTGAGTTGTGATGTTTAATTCCTGAGCAATAGTATGCACAGATATTTTTCCCACACTACTATATCCTTTGAAATAAATTCCGGTCTAACCGATGATGGGGCCAAAATATTTCCATATTTCGTATTCACGGTTTCCTGCATCTGAGGATATCCCATGACTTTTGGTAGGATTAGGCGAATTGAATTATTACTCCATGTGTTCTGTTACCACAATCAGTTTGATTCCATAGTAATGTTACTGCAATATTCTGGAATTAAATACAAGAGCATTTCGTTACTTCTTCTTCTTATACTTCTTATCTTTTTTTAAAGAAGACAAACCTTGATTATACTTCAGAGAAAGGGAACACGATGCTACAAATCCACCTGCATACAATTTTTCGAGATAAGGAGCGAGTTAAATTGCTAATCGAAAGTTCTGCAATACGAAAGAATGATATTTCTATAATTGTTTTCCGGTAACCTTCGAAGCATGTTCTTTCCGAAGGTTGTACAATTTATCAAATTTTCACAACTCCCATACAAACAGCCAACAATATTCACATTGATCAAAGGTGAAAAGATAGTTGTCCCCCGATAGCAGACTTACAAGGGGAACACACAATTGTGTCATGATCGATTTAAACTTCGTTATGATGAATTATTCTTTAATTGAAACATTATGACTACAGAATACACGCCATTTACAGACACGATATACTGATGCCTCATAGCCTTAGTGGCCCCTGGTGCTTAACACACACACGCGCGCACTCACCCCTTAATTGAAGCAAAATGAGCAAGCAGTACGAACTCATATTTTGAAACTCCTGAATAATCGATGGAGAAGATTTGCCTTGCTCCTTGTCACTGTTTGAAGTTCTCTTATTTTGATTACTTCTGTGAAGAAGTATCAAAATTATGAAGGGTGTTAAACTTTCATATTCCAAAAGTTGTGCGTTGAGTGCTCATGTTTTGTTCTTTGGTAGTAAGAATGTTGCAACATACAGTTACGCAGCGACTATTTTCATTATTAGACTGGTAATTCAACACCTGATGCCTGTAGCCATGTGTATTATTTCATATTTTATTATTTATCAAAATGCATAAGAGTGAGTTGATAAGTAAAGTTGAGTACAAGGAAACTTGGTATAAGGCCTCCGTGGCCGAGTGGTCATAGCGAGAGTGCAGTAACACACGCTCTTTGAGTAGACCAGGGCTCAAACCCCTGACTGCTAAATAGTCGATCTGCCAATCCTTGACCTCTTGACCACGCGGTTAATAAACTTTATCCATCGATTTTTTCCTGGACTGTATGAATATGGAATCGGTTGGTTGTTGTAGGATTTTAGGCGTATCAGCAACTCAGGCCATATTGCGCCGTATATAATATGTTTGTAAATTGCGTGTGTTCTGTGGTCGATTTGTTGTTTGCTGGACGAAAAAACCGAGTTTCCGGGAGGGAAAAAACCATGCTACCTCGCCTGACGCCAACTAGCTCAGCCTCGTTATGAAAAAGACTCATAAAAATTCGTCCCATCATTGGCGGGATTCGAACTCAGGTCTTAAAACCCGGTGCGGGGAGAACGGTGATAATAACAACTGCCACTCCCACCTCAGACAGCATAAACTTAGACGCTAGAAATTAATAGAGTAGATTTTAATTTTATTACGCTGTCATAAGAAACTACATCAGAATCAAATTGGTAAAGTTAAGAAAAACATTAGTCTACCCATTCATACTTGGTCCAGAGGACTAGAAGCAGCCATTTCGTCGATACAATTATAAAATGTATTTCAGTGCTCTTTGTGCTGTTAGGTGTCGTTCTCTTGAGTGTGGGCCATTTCTCTGAGACACGGGATTATAACCCCTCAGATCCTTTCTAGCCTTTTATTGATGGAGGTAAGCAGGCAGTGCTTTGCCCTAAACCTAACGTTGACTGTAACGAAAGATCAGCTCTGTGCTGTAATCCTCAATATATATTAAACGTTCAGAAGTTTTAAAGGCTGTCGTGAAAAGTGAACAGCGATCTGCTCTAAATTAATGTCCTTACTGAAAACTCAGTAGTTGCTGAAACATAGTCTCGCTCAAATAATCGATCAAATCATTAAAATTATTTAAAGATCGTTCTGTATAATAATGGATATATCTCGAGAATAATCTTTTCGACAATATTCTGAGAATATGCTCTACTCATTTCAGTATGACTTCTGGATATTTAATAGTCAATAATAAATTGCTGACTAGGCAATCATTTGTATTCACAGTTCCTTTACTAATAACACCCTCTGTCGTAAAAAGACTAAAACAAAAATTAACTGTCATTTATATAAAAATATGTTGTTGCTTTTGAGTTTTAGAGACCATATTGACGCGACGAATTTTTATGGGTATTTTTTCACAACGTGTCTTAATTATCCAGTCTCAGGCGAGGTTTTTTCTCCCGGAAACTCGTGTTTTTCGTACAGCAAATCAAATCGACCATAGAACACACTCAATTATATAGGGCGCAATATGGCTTAAGTTGCTGATACACTATGTATATAAAGTGCTTAGCATCATAATACACAGCCATTTCTGAATAAACAGAAAAATTTTAAGGTGGCATCGTTTTAGGTTATATCTCATATTGTGAATGCCTTCACAACGAGTTGCCATGATATTGCACTACTTCGAATAAGTAACGCTTCACCTAAGGAGAAGACTAGTGTTACTTATTCTCAGATAGGTACCACCACCCAGACAGCACTGTTTCAGGGCTATTTGGCCCTTCGTCAGTGAGTGGGTAGGTACCCAAGTGATGCAATGATGGCAAAAACAGTTATGAAGTATAACTCCACAATATGAGAGATGCCTGAAGGTGTATGGTGTATTTAGACTAAGGCGCATTCAGGCATCTCTCATATTGTTGAGTTATACTTCATAACTGTTTTTGCCATCATTGCATCACTTGGGTACCTACCCACTCACTGACGAAGGGCCAAATAGCCCTGAAACAGTGCTGTCTGGGTGGTGGTACCTATCTGAGAATAAGTAACACTAGTCTTCTCCTTAGGTGAAGCGTTACTTATTCGAAGTAGTGCAATATCATGGCAACTCGTTGTGAAGGCATTCACAATATGAGATATAACCTAAAACGATGCCACCTTAAAATTTTTCTGTTTATTCAGAAATGGCTGTGTATTATGATGCTAAGCACTTTATATACATAGTCTAAATTTGTTCGCAGCTTGAGGCTCTAGCCCTAAATGCGCCTTAGTTGCTGATACACTTAAAAAAAAGAGAAAACCCTATCCCTACATCCTATTTGCTGGAACAAAAACACGAGCTTGAGGGAGAAAATAACAATGCCACCCTCGCCTGAGAACGACTAACTTTGCCACGTTGTGAAAGAGACATAGAAATGCTTCTCGTCATTAATGGCCACATGGTGCAAGGAAGCCTAAGGCTTATTCTGCACCAACCAATAAAAAAAGAAAGAATAAAATAATATTAATAAAAAATTATATAAAATAAATAATAAACGAAAAGTTCGGACCTTAAGGGAGAAAAACGAGGGAAAACATTGGTGTAAGTATGTTTTAAGCCTTGTGAGACAAGAAGACAAAGTCATCATTAAATCTAAATAGCATAAAACTTACCAATTTTGCTGTGTGGCAAGGTGCTGAGTCCTGTTGAAAAATGCAGTTTTGGACGTCTGTGTGGTGACCCCTAATAACGGGTTTCAGGCACTCCTCCAAGATGGCAGTGTAGGTGTCTGCATTCACCGTTCCATTAATAAACTTAATTCGCCCCACCCCTTTTCCTGTCATGCATCCCCAGATCATCTGACCGGCTGGCGGGGAACTTTACAGTTGGTGTTATGCAGTCAGAATGGTATGCCTCCGATTTTCGTCTTCTGACATATCGTTTCCCATCCGAGCCATGCAGATTGATCGATTCGTCAGAAAAGATGACGGTGTCCCATTGCTCTTTTGTCCATGAAACATGCGTTTTGGCCCAAGCAAGTAGCTTCTTCCTCGTTTGTTGGGTCAACAAAGGCCACCTCTTGTGCCGATAGGCATGCAGACCACATTCCGAAAGCTGTCTTTGGACAGTTCGTACACTTATTTCACTTGTTCTCCTGATCTAAAATTGCAATTTTAGATGGCCAGAGGCTATCTCAAAGTCCAGTTTTAGATCAGAAGCACTATCATGGCGATTAAAGGCATAGTCGCTTGAAATATCGATCTTGAGAAGGCGTAGTCACTCTCTTACGATCAGATCCAGGTCTTCCTTCTCTTCACATCACCGCTTTCACGCTTTAATTTCATCACCCGTGATACTGTTGACTGGTGGCAGCCTATTTTATTAGCGATAGCACGCATTGAAAGCCCTTCCTCAGACAGAGCAACAGCTACGCTTTTTTTTTCTTGGTATCAACTGAACATATGGAGATTAACTGAACATTAGCATCCTGTTTTGCGGAGCTTACACCTCCGCAAAACAGGATGCTAATGAGCATTTATTGAAACTGCTGACGCAATACCTTGCAATTGCTGTTTTATGCAATAGAAGCGTTATCTGACGCAATACCTTTGTTTTGCCACAAACAAAATGACTGTAATCAAACAATACCTTGTACCTTTCACTACAAATGTTACTTTTTTTAAGGTGAAGCAGCTTTTTTGTCTACCACGGTAGATTCGAAGAAAGCAGACAGATATATGCAAACAGACGCGATGAAAAATTTCAAAACAAATAACGGAAATAGTTAATCATCACTTACGAATACATTAGCGCTATGAATATGAATGGATGTCATTGAACAAAAACATCATAAACTTGTGAACATTTGCAAATATATCAGATGACCGTGCGACATAAAACAGGTCTTATAATTTGTACTTTTTATATACGTAGCCAAACCCAGCTGCTTCCGAGCACATTTAATGGGGAACTTTCGCAGGCTTGATAATTGCTGGCTTGATACATAATAAAACGTTAGGCCATCAAACATGATTTGCTCCCCTCTTCTATCTCTCCATCTCTGATGGCCCATTTATGAGTGGTCTGATGCACTACCAATTTCTTCTTTACTAAAATCCCCCATTAAGTGTAGCTGATTGAGTTTATTTTTGCCGAAGCAGATAAGAGCTTAGAAGGGCAATTAATTATCATAATAATCCTCACGATGTTTTTCCTGGGTGGGTAATTTAGCCTGTACCAACAGCGCGCCCACTTGATCGTGCAGAAAAATTTGCTAATTTTTATAAAAGATTTAGCTACGACTCCATAAATACAAGTTGAGAGTTTAGTGAGAAAAATTTGCTATAAGCATATTAACAGAGCATTATTTGACTGCCAAATTAAATATTGATATCCATCTTCTTCCTTTCGAGTGGAACTAATGACAAGACCAACATATTTCTGTATCAGCTAGTCTCTTCCAGACTTCCCTAGCGCTGTCGGAATCAATATTCGTTCCATACTTTATTATTATCAGATACGTGTATGACAGTGAATCTGTTATCCTCCCTTCCAGGTCACTCTTCATCAAGTTATTAGCTGCTGCATTAAAGAATTACTGGTGTCACATTCCCTAAATTTATTGTTGGCCCGTTTGTCAGCGTCATTGGTTAGACTAGACCCGCGTCTACCTCCATAGCGTGACACATGACATTGGTCCTTATGATAGTTCATTCGTCAACAGCCCTTGTCATTGCACATTGTTCTGCATAATCACACTAGCCCGGGAGCGCTCGTGCATTTCGTTATCTTTTTTCAGCGAGAGATTAGAGGTGGAAGAAAGCAATTGAAATTCCCCTGAAATTAAATGTTGAAAAATCATCTTTTAATAACTACGGCTGACAACCGCATGTATTTAACTAAGAAAAATACCATAGCACAGTTTTACTGCGTCCCATGGAGCTTACCAAAGATCAGATGAAATATCAAATTAGTCCTTGAATTAATTTACTTTTTTTTTGTTTAAATTGGATACCACAGTTGTTGAGGTCGCATGTGATGTAACTGTTGCAATTTACTTTTTTTACCCTCCGGCTGCCTGGAAACCCTGAAGATTTAAGGGTTTTGCACCTAGTAATATGGAACCATTCCTTCGAAAGAGAACCGTGATCAGTGGAACTCTCATGCCTTATTTAAACATATCTTCTGAGTATCATAGATTAACAACGAAAAGATTTCATTATAATTGTATCAGGATATTGTAATTATAGTTACGCATAAACTTAAACTGCCCTCCCTGTCCGCTCTTTAAAAACCATACCATACCGATGGCCAGAACCCAACGAAAAGTTGGGGGAATTTATGGACCCGACTGTGACAGACATGGCAGCATCTTCCAATGATTGTATATACTAAAAAAAACTAAGAAACTAGAAAATATCATTGGGCATACAATTCAGTGACTTACGTCACTGAATTGTATGCCCAATAATATTTTCTAGTAGGCTTACGTCACTGAATTATATACTCAATAATATTTTCTAGTTTCATCAATTAATTTTGTACGTTTTCTTGAACAGCTAGCACCTGAACAAAACGATCTGATTCTGCCATCACTCCAAATTTTCTGCCATTTCTCCAAGTTCAGATCATTCCAGAAACGTGGAAGTTTCTAGAGCTCTTCTCATACGAGCACCCTCTCGGTTAGTAGAGTGGTTGTAATCGCTATCATCCCACACTGTGTAAAAAAGGCCTATGTTCAAATTCTGACTAGACAGGCGAAAGTATTTTTCACATCGTGGCCGAGTTAGTGGGTCAGTCTGTAAACCATGCGTGGACAGCATGGTTTACAGCCAAAATATACTAAAATATTATGCTCTTAGTTGCCTTGGCTTTAAGTCAATATATGCAAACTTTCCTCTCCACATTCTAAATCTGTTCTCTATCTTTCTTCACATATATGTCTGTAAAATTATAATCTAAAGAAATGCTAGACTAATATTGGCACATTTCTACTAACTTTTTTTTTTTTTTTGAGAAGAATGAGGGATTAACAAGAATGAGAATCCTTGTTAATCCCTTGATGGATTCGAACTCAGGCCTTTTTCACCCGCTATGGGAAGAGGGTGATTATAACTACTGTGCTGCTCGCGAGGATCAGGGCTGAGTAGGATTCAGGGTTACTGTGTGCGCGTCCACACAAGTAAATTGCAGCTTCGAGCCTGTACGCTATCAATAAAAAATATATGGCTGATTGTGAACTATGGCGAGTCTGCGCAGGTAGCACAGTAGTACTGTCACCTTCCTCCCCACACAGGTGTAAAAGGCCCCGGTTCGAATCCCATCGATGACCGAGGAACTTTAATGGGCTTTTTTCACTCCGTGGCTGAGTTAGTCGGTCTCAGGCGTAGATAGCAAGGTTTTTTCCCCCAGAAACTGGGGTTTTTCGTCCAGCAAAACAGACAAATCGACCAGAGAACACACGCAATTAACGGACATAAGACACACAGCACGGAAAATGAATTTAATTATTCGGGTGGCCTAAAAATAAAATAAAAATAATAGTTTTGTGAACTATGGCTCTGAAAATATGGCTGCCCTTAACATTTTATTCATTACATATTCCATCAACAATGAATATGTAAAACTCTTTTGGCCTGGTCGGTGTCGAGAATAACCATAAATTCATAAATTTATTTATAATTTATTATTTCCCATTGTCTTTTCTTTTGCACTCTCTCGTTATCTTCACCCTCTCTCTCTCTTGCACTATAGGTACAGATACCACAGAACTATCGAAGTCTGCTAACGTAAGATAAAAAAAACTAGAAGTAGTTTAAACACAGGAGACCATTGGAACAGTTTACAAGTTGCCCCTGAAATCCTCCTACTTAATACAAACTTCATTAGGCTTAATCCATATGTTTATTGCAGTTAGAAATCATCTTTGGACACGAAAATGATAAAACTATAAAAACGAAAATGATTGAAAACTATATGTTTCAAACTGTATCGATTTTGAGTTTAAATAGTTCTTCATTTTTCTAAAAGTCTTTTGAATAAACTAGTTTGTACAGTGGTAAGTTGCTTCAGCAAAATAGAATTTAAATTGACGGAAAAAATTCTGCAAAATGAAAAGAAAAAGAAAATTAAAAGACTGCTTTAAACCAACATTTGTTTCTAGATTATTTGCGCTGTATATTAGCCATTGTGAACATTTAATCTGATATAAAACATTGGTTATGACTTGGGATAAAATTATCTGTTCTAGATTTAATAAGTAGTGAGCAGATTAATTTTATGCATTTCAGGATCATTTCAGTATTATGTAATGCCATTAAGGAAAATGCATTCCTGAATATGCGTTTATCAACGCCACTAAACTGTGTTAACTCTTAATTTGATTGTACATTGAAATCTCTTTATAATGTGCCTCAGGTTGTCGTAATTTTCAGATTAATGAATTTATCTGAAATCCATGGGTAAATTCCTATATAAGTAACGTTATTTTAATTCAAAATCACGTACTTCCTATTAAAAAGATATTTTATTTTAATACACATACTCAGAACTATCCATCATAGTTTCTATTCCAAATACAATAACGCATTTATCATTTATAAATACTTCAATTACTTCGTTATCTTTTTTAAAGATAACAAATATGACGCATTTCCACTGTAATCCATTAAAAATGGAAGGTTTTATGCACTGAGGTACAGTTGCTGACGAATCCTTCCTTATGATAAACAAAACATTAGCATCAGCATTATTAGAGGCATATGATGCAAGAAAGCAAGCTTATACAGTATCAGCCAAAAAAAAAAGACTTCCCATTTCACCCATCCACTCGCTCAAAAGGTTTGTCCACTTCTTCCTTGAATTTATTTAAGCTGTCAACTTCCACAACGACAAACGGAAGTTTGTTCCAGCAATCAACTACCCGCTGGCTAAAGGCAAATTTTCGCACATCTATTCGACAACTGTCTTTCTTCGATTTCAGTTTATGTCCCCTCAGGTTTGTAATCTGAGCAAGAGGAAGATTCCCATCAGCACTGAGCCTGCTCAATCCATTCAACGTCTTATACACCTCAATCAGATCACCTCGCAGGTTCCTAGTCTCCAGACGCTGCAATTTGAAGAACTGAAGCCTTTCTTCGTAAGAGCACACCTTTGTTCCCCTCTCCAGTCTTGTTGCCCTTCTCTGTACTCGTTCTTGCAAATCTACATCCTTCCTAAAATGAGGTTTATAAACCTGTACGCAGTACTCAAGGTGTGGCCAGACCATACCTTATACTAGGGGATAATCACCCCCTTATCCGTACTAGCCAAATTCCTGTATATCACTGAGAACACCCCTCTGGCAGTCTGTCTGCACTGCTCAGAAAACTTCATATTTAACTGCACAGTTACCCCCAGTTCTCTTTCATTATCAATACCCTGAGTGTAACACCACCCAGTTGGTATGTTACTCTAGGGTTACTGCTACCCATTTGCAGTGCTTTGCGGCGCCTCCGTAGCCAGGTGGGCAGGAGCAGCAGTGCGTAGCACACGCTTCTTGATTAGACCGGGGTTCGAGCCCGTCACCACCAGATGCGGAAAGGTCACGGAATGACCACCGCATATGCTAAATTTCAGTTGCCACTTCTCCTCTCATCTGCCTAAATTTCCAGAAAATGTTGCAGCAGCATACTGTCATTACTGTTATGAACAACACTGCCAACCTTTGTATCATCTACAAAGTTTGACATTAAGCTTGATATAACTTCATCAATATCATTGATAAATACACAAAACAAAAATCGGTCCAACGCCGAACCCTGGGGGATACAACTAATAACATTAGTCATGAAGAGCAGTGTTCATGATTATCTCTTCTCCCACTCAACCATCCTTTTATCCATTGTAACAACTTGCTCTTAATGCCGTAGTGCTCCAATTCCTACAGTAGTCTTCCATGTGGAACAGTATCAAAAGCTTTCCTGAAATCCAAGTATATGATATCAAAATTATTTTTTGCATCCGGTTGCTTTGTGACCAGTCATAGTATCCAATCAAATTGGTCAGATAAGACTTTCCCTTAGCAAACCCATGCTGTGTCTGAATTATTACTACGGCCTCGTCCAGATGATCCTGCAATGCTTCCTTAACCAGTAACTTTATTATTTTCCCTGGAATCGAAGTCAAACTAACAGGTCTGCAATTACTCGTGTCACCCTGTCACCCTTTGATTCCCCTTTGTGAACCGGAGATACATTTGCGCATCTTCAATCCGTGGGGACTTTCCCTGAGTCCAAGGATGCTCTCATAATTATGGCTAAGGGTTTGCTTATTTCCTTTAATATAACTGGATTGATCTCATCCACCCCAGATGCCTTCCTTATGTTTAACTTCAACAATTTCTTCTCCACTTTGCTCTCAATTATTACAAAATCATTTCACTCCTTGTTAGAGTTTGATAAACATCTGACCTTCTCCTCCTTGAATAACTCTTCATGTGTGAATGTAGATGCAAAAATACTCATCTAGTTTGGCAGCTATCTGAGAATGATTATCTACAGTCAAACCGTTGATATCAAGTGGACCAATCTGATTCATCCCCTTCCTTTTAGAGTTTATATAAGTAAAGAAGTCTTTGCTGTTTTAATTTGCATCCTTTTCCAAAGATTTTTCATAATCTGCCTTCACTTGCCTAACCTCATTTGTGGCTTGATTACGTATGTACAATGGCTGTAGATATGTTTTGTTTTTCACATTTAAGCAAGTTTCAACAGATACTTTAACTTAAGGATCTGTGGAAACTTGTATACATGGTCAAACATATCAGCGGAATCTCAGAAGAATGTTCCCCGAAAGGTTACCACCCATGTCTTATGCTCATATGCCACTCACCCCAGACTGTGTTTTAGCGATACCGCAATGTCAGTGGCGGAGTTGAACTGACGCCCATTTTCCGCCCTACATAAGATACTATACTACCCAAGTATTAGTCGTGCATGGATCATGATATCCTGATCACATCTGCAGTCACATTATAAGTACCTTTATGCATTGATACTATTCTATGATTCTGTATAGAAACTCTATTTCCATAAAGAATTTGGATTAACGTGCACTTGGATTCTACAACACAGGATCTCTGTGTGGTTGCCGATTTCTGGCTCAAGGGTGCTTGGGCGGGTATGAATTGGTAGCACAGTTTAAGTCGCTCGAACTTGGGTACTACTAGAGATGATCTCAGTGAAGAAATTGCCCCTACGATGAGCTTCTTTTCAGCTGTAGTTTGGCATCAATTTGTTGGGAGAGTTTTGTCCACTCTATATTATTGGCCATATTAGTTGTTCTCTGGGTTGGTGCGAGATGACGATTTTATGGTGCCGTTTTTATCCGTCAGTACTCTACTATGTGTAGTACTGCTATAGCAAGAATACGTGTCCAGTGGGAAAGAGCAGCTGTCGCCCAAATTTCAGTAGCATACAATATTGTTGGTTATATCCTGATTTGAATGTATCTCCTGGTTGTCATGATGTCTTGGATGTAGAATATGTGTTTCTTGGCTACTGAGCACATGCCACTTATAAGGGCATTTCAATATGTTCAAATGGGTGCCGAAGATTACCCCAAAGTTCTTTTCTTTGGTGACACTTAGATTGGCACTTAGACCCAAAGAAAGAAGGTTGGATCTGGAGAAGTATAGGTTTCAAAGAAAAGGCCATTTGCGATTTTTCAGGGTTGATAGATAGCTAGGCCAAAGATTTTTTATGAACACCCCAAACAAATGATTAGAATTTACAATACAGTATTTAGTACTGCTTGGGTTGAAAATTGATAAGAATAAGATACTTGTTTATATTAGACTTGAATTTCTGCACATTGTAATTTATTAGTATTAGTATTAATAATGGCAAATAATGCAAGAAAGCAAGCTTATAATCAGCCAAACAAAAAAAAAATTCCTACATCACCTATCCATTCCCTCCATTAATTTGTCTAGTTCTTTGAATTTACTCAAACTGCACACCGGGAACAGATGGAAGTTTGTTTCAACGATCAACCATCCGCTGGCTGAACGCAAATTTCCGCGCATTTATCCTGCAACCATCCTTCCTCAATTTAAATTTATGCCCCTTGACGCGTCTCTTCTGAGAAAAAGGAAGAATGCCATCTGCATTGAGCTTGCTCAACCCATGCAAAGTCTTAAATACATCAATCGGATAAACTCGCAGGTGCCTAGTCTCCAGAGCCTGAAATTTTCAGAACTGAAGCCTTTCTTGGTAAGACCACCCTTTTTCCCCCGCCATTCAATAATCTCGTTGCCCTTTTCAGCACCTGTTCCAGCAGAACTACTCGTACATCCTTCCTAAAATGAGGCCTCTAGATTCAATACTCAAGGTGCAGCCTAACATGGTTGTATGCAATGGGATAATCACCTCCTTATCCGTGCTAGCAAATTTCCTGTATATCATTGACAAAATCCTACGAACTGTCCTGGCAGCCTGGCACCAGATCGTTTTCATTTTACACTACCGTGGGTGTAATACTGGGTGCATTAATCTGGGATTACTGCTACCCATATACACTGAGTGATCACTGAATTATCACCACCTACATAATACTTCGTATGTCCCCCTTTTGTCCTCAGTACAACAGCTATCCGACGTGGCTTGATTCAACAAGATGTCGGAAGCGTTCGGGAGGTATGGCCAACTAAGCTGCGCGTAATGCAGTCAGCCCTGCAGGTATGTAAGTGATTGGTTTTTCCAGACGCTTGATATGCCTTTCCATAGTGTCCCACAAGTGCTCTATGGGATTGATATCGGGGAAGAGTTCGGAAGCCTATCCCTCACTGCCATGGATTCATCACTCCAGTGTTCAAACCTTTCTGGAGTCATAATGCTCTTTTTTTTTCATCTTTGTTTATTATGTTGTGTAATTTCTTTTATGTAAACCCCTGACTTGTAGCCGTGAAGGGAGTTGATACAGCAATGTTCCTTCTGTATATAATAGAGTTCTCCTCTTCTTCTTCTTCTTCTTCTTGAAATATGTTTTATTAGTAGCAGTAGAGCAATGTTGTTAAAGCCATTAAAAGTAGCGCTTATATCAACATAGACGGTTAATAGGTTTGCTTTCTGCCCAATGTTTCGACAAATGAGTTTGTTACTGCAAGGAGATTGGTCATAGTGGAGACGTTAAGTAGAATATAGTGGAAATGTGGCAACATTGGGGAAGGGGGTGGAATTTATAAACACTCTGCGAGGACAGCCTTTTCCAGTACCTTGAGTAATGTGGCTCAACTGGAGGCGGATTTGAAATGCTTGAGTTTTTGTTGGGGAAGCAGTGAGTTAAAATTTTGCAGAGGAGGAGGATCATGGATAAAATGACACGTATTTAATCGTGGTGTGGAATTTTGTCTTCGCTTGCTGTCGTTGAGGGACGCATTGAGTTTATTGCATCTACTAATTGTTGTTTGATCAAAACTGACAGGATTCCCAGATAGCGCACGGACACTGATGATAGTTCATTGCTACTACAGAAAATTCCAGCTACTCTTCTGAATTCTGGATCGAATTTCTGGATCAAAGCGTCTCTGAAAGTCTTTTGTCAGGAATTGGAACACGTGTTTGTCCATCGCTAGGGTAGAGTTCAAGTGCCTTTTCATTGAATCTGAATTGAGCATATTAAAAACTGCCCGAACTCGAATTGAAACCTGATATTGTATTGCACCTAATAACTTACTTGTTTGTGGAGCATTTATTGAAGCTCTCCTTCCGCTCAGGAGGTTCCTGAATGCATCTTGCTGCCTCAATGCATTTATTGATAATTGATATCAAGGAACTTGTGTGAAATCACTACCTTTGTGTCTTTCCAACTTGGGATATCAAAATTCGGAATTGGAAGCGGAAAAATGATAACAATTCAATTGTGATCAAAAATGTATGCGACTTCAGGATTGACAAATGTAAAGATCGAAACAAGATGAAGTCTTCGCTATCCTCTCATGAGGGCTTTTATTTATTATTCTTGATCTAGTAAATAGAAAGTTTTGTATCATAGATTCCTAAGAAAGAGTTAGCGGAGGACTGGAAAAACGTTGCCTAATCTGAGAAATAGTAGTGTAGTAGTAGTAGTAGTAGTAGCATGTGATGCAAAAAAGCAAGTGTATGAGCAAGTTATGCAGCCTCAGCCAAAAAAAAAAAAAAAATTACAAAACAAATCCCACTAAATGTTTGTCCAGTTCCTCCTTAAATTTATTTAACATATCAACTTCCACAACGACAGATGGAGGTTTGTTCCAACAATTAACCACCCGCTGGCTAAAGGCAAATTTCCTCACATCTATTCTACATCTGTCTTTCCTTAATTTGAATTTATGCCCCCTTAGGTTCGTAATTTGAACAAGTGGAAGAATCCCATCAGAGTTCAGCGTGCTCAACCAATTCAAGGCCTTATACACCTCAATCAGATCACCTCGCAGGTGCCTAGTCTACAGCCACTGTGATTTGCAGAACTTAAGCCTCTCTTGGTAAGAGGATCTCTTCATTCCCCTCACCAATCTTGTTGCCCTTCGCTGTACACGCTCAAGCAAATATACATCATTCCTAAAATGAGGCCTCCAGACTTGTACGCCGTACTCAAGGCATGGCTTCACCATTGCCTTATACAGAGGGGCAATCACCTTTTTTCTGCTAGCAAAATTCCTATATATCATTGACAAAACCCCATGACCTGCCCTGGCGGTCTGTCTGCATTACTCGGAAAACTTCATATCTGACTGCACAATTACCCTCCCAGGTCTTTTTCATTTTCTAGCACCTTAAGTGTAATACCACACAGTTGGTACGTTTATCTGGGGTTACTTCTACCAATATGCAATACTTTGCATTTGTCAAGGTTAAACTTCAGTTGCCACTTCTCAGCCCATCTGCCAAATTTTTTTAGATCCTGTTGCAGTAGCACACTGTCATTAACAACCCTGCCAACCTTTGTATCATCTTCAAACTTCGACACTAAGCTTGATATACCTTCATCAATAGCGCTGATAAATATACAAAACAACACTAGACTCAACACCGAACCCTGTGAGACTCCACTAATAACATTAGTCCACGAAGAGCAGCACCCATTGATTACCACCCTCTGTCTTCTCCCACTTAACCATCCTTTTATCCATTGTAGCAACTTGACCTTAATACCATCATCATCATCAGCCATTTTCAATCCACTGCAGGATGAAGGCCTCTCCAGCAACTTTCCAGTTCCTTCTGTTTTGAGCACTGGCCATCCATTTACTACCCAAAAACTCATGAATTTCATCTATCCATCTCCGCCTTTGTCTTTCAGGTTTTCTTCTAGCTCCTCTTGGGTACCATTCTGTTATTTTCTTAGTCCATCTGTCATCATGTCTTCGAGCTGTGTGTCCTGCCCAAGACCTTAATACCATTCTGCTTCAATTTGTAGTCTTCCATGCGCAACAGTGTCAAAAGCTTTCCTGAAATCCAAGTATATGATATCAAAATTATTTTTTGCATCCAGTTCCTTTGTAACCACATCATAATAACCAATAAAATTTGTCAGACAAGACTTTCCTTTAACAAACCCATGCTGTGTCTGAATTATTGCTGCAGTCTTGTCTAGATGATCCTGCAATGCATCTTCAACCTGTGACTCCATTATTTTACCCAGAACAGAAGTTAAACTAACTGGTCTGTAATTACTCGTGTCACCCTTCGATCCCCCCCCCCCCTTTGTGAATTTGGGATACATTTGCACATTTCGAGTAGGTGGGGACCTCCCCTGAGTCCAAGGATGCTCTTATAATTATGGCTAGTTTTTGCTTACTTCCTTTGCTGCCTCCTTTAATATAACTGGATAGATCCCATCCACCTCAGGTACCTTTCGTTTGTTTAACTTCAACAATTTCTCCTCCACTTTGCTCTCAGTTATTACAAAATCATTAAGCACCCTGCTACAATTTGATAACCTTCTGGCACTTTCAAACCTTAATAACTCCTCATGTGTGAATGTAGATGCAAAATACTCATTCAGTTTGTTTGCTATCTGAGCAGGATCATCAACAGTCGAACCATCAATATCAAGTGGACCAATCAGACTCATCCCCTTCCTTTTAGAGTTTATATAAGTAAAGAAATCCTTGATGCTTTTCTTGGCATCCTTTGCCAAAGATTTCTAGTAATCTGCCTTCGCCTGCCTAACCTCCTTTGTGACTTGATTACAGACTAACTTATATCTGCCATATGCTTCTGTGTCGCCTTATAATTTATATGCATCCCATGCATTTTTATTCTCTGTCACGAGTCTCATTAGTTCATTTGATAACCATTTAGACCTAAACCTTCAACCATATTTCTTAATAGGTATGAAACTTTTAGTAGCTTCCACGATTAATTTCTTGAATGCTTCTCACTTAGAATTTGCTGTTGGTAACATCATTAGTTGGTCCCACTGTACAGAATTTAAAAACTGTCTGAGACCTCTGTACTCACCTTTCCGGAAGCAAAAACCCTTTCCTTTACCCCTGATGGTAATTATATCTTTAAGTAAATCCCACATCAGTACACTGTGATCACTGCCACCTAGTGGTTCCTTTTTTCTGCAAATTCTTAATACACGAATGATCACTGCTGATAACCAGATCAATGGTGTCTTCCTTAACTGTACTTTACCGGTCGACTGCTTTTAGAAGTGCACAAGTATTACTTTCTCTGGTTGCCTCTCGAACATGCTGCTGCAGAAAACAATCATCCAATAAATCCACAAAAGTGTGACTAGTGTGTGAGTGACCAACCCACAAGTTCCAGTCAATATCTGGGAAGTTAAAATCCCCCATTATAAGACATTCTGATTTACTAGCCCACTCTATTTCTCTGTACAATTGTTCATTGTACTCATTCGAGTCATTAGGCGTGGAACACACTCCTACTCTTATTTTTACTTTCGCAGTGCTTATGTCACACCAAACTGACTCAACACTGGACTGTTCATCTATATCAACTGGATGCACTTCTTTTGATTTTATGTTTTTCTTAATTAACAGCATAATACCTCCTCCCTTCCTATCCTGTCTATCCTTTCTGTACACATTGTACTCCCCAAATTCCAATTCTGTATTCCTAATATCTGTATTCCTAACACTTCTGGTTCCTGCTGTTCCACGCCAGTGGAGGACCAGAATGTTGGAAAAATAGCATGAATCCATAGTCCCGTCCTTCCGGGTGTCAACAAGGCGCGATCTGATTGTGGCGGTGTAATTGTGTGGGAAGTGTTTTCATGGTATGTAATTAACCCCTTGATATCAGTGAAGGGACGTTTGGACGCTTCAGATTATCTGGGATTGTTTCTGATTAGGCGGATCCCTTCAGGGCTGAAGTGTGTCCATCTGCATTTATTTTAACACATAAATGCACTATGTCACAAGGTCAGAATTGTACAAAACTGGTTCTACGAACATGAGAGCAATTTCAGCCTAATGCGGTGACCTACCTGGTCACCAGATCTCAATCATATTGAGCACCTGTGGGATGAGTTGAAACGAACTGTTCGGAGTATAGACCCACAATCATCCCATTTGCAACAGCTGTGGAAAGCAATGGAGCCAACATGGATCAGCATCCCTGGGATACGCTTTCGTTGATTGAATATCATTACGAATTCAGGCTCTTCTTGGAGGGGGGGGGTAATAGAGAACCTACTCGCTTTTAGTTAGAGATACCTAATAAAGTAGCCACTCAGTGTGCTGTTAGACAGCTCAGGTGTGTAGCATCCTGTAACAAGGAGAAATGAAACGTTACATATGCACCACTATTGGGAAGTTACAGTTTTCCTCAGGATTATTTGTTATAATATTTTTAAAACAGCCTTAACTTTATTTAAATTTTCTGTTTATACTCTGCAGTGGCTGTATAAAGTCTGAGGAATTTACAAGAGAGAGAAATACAAGAACATTACGTGTATTTAGTGGTCACGTGAGCTCGAAGCCCAGTCAACTGAAACGGATGCACTATTATATCACTACTTATACTTTTCTAACTGTGTTACGGCAGACCTTTTTTTGTTTTCGGCATCTAAATATATATTTATTTACCTAAACTGAGCAAAATACTCGCATAATGTGATAATTTTGTTGGCAAAAAAAAGAGAAAACACTGGACGTGCAAGCAGAGCTTGTAAGTAAGTTTATTGGTACTGAATTGTTTATTGAATTTGATCTTTTAAAAAAGAAGAAATCATCTGAAATAATTTGTATCAAGATTTTAAGCAGCGATACCTGTTCATCCTATGACAGCGAATTTAAAAAAAAATAAAGTAAAAATAGATAATCAGTTAATAAACCTAATTCTGTTTATGACCTCATTTCCGTGTGTGAGCAGCTGTATTCTCAAGAGATCTCATAATGAAACAAAAAAAAAAACTAAATAAATAAAATAAATAGATAGTGGAAAATCGAATAAAGATGTGTATACAAATAGAAATATGAAGAATCATTAGACGTGGTACCGATGACAGTTGTTCATAAAAGTATATTGTGGAGAAATATAGGAAGTGATAAATACATGGTTTAGAGTAGCGAGATATAGGAAGAAAATATGAGGGGAGGGGGGGAAGAGAGAGAAAGATGAAACCTACTTGTTACTCAACGAACCATATCCTTGAAGCAGAAAGCAGGTGTTTTGTTTGCCTGGAGAACATTATCTGGAAACTTCAAGTTACGTTATTATAGAGCATCAAACACGGCCCTTGCAAGAACGTTAACTAACGTTCTCGGGAGCGATGCGTTTCCCGCACTAACCTTCTCTGTCCGAAACAGCGGAAAAATGGTTGAGAAATAGCAGCTGCTTCCGATGAATTATGGCGTTTTGCATGCAGGATGCAGAAGAAAAAAACCTCTCCATCGTCTATGGCATCAAATATATCCCGTTCTTCGCATATAGTCTGGCGCAGTGAACCAAGGGCGCACTTTGCCGTTGGTGTCTTCCTTAACTGTACTTTACCGGTCGACTGCTTTTAGAAGTGCACAAGTTTCCGGATCACAAAAAAAAAAAAAATAATAATTTTTTTTTTACATCGTATACCCTCAGTACCTCGCAATTGCGATATTTTTTATGTTCAAGTAAGCCGGCCAGTTCGTCTTGAGTCCCAACATACCGAGGAGTTTGCTAAAAATTTCATTTCCTTCAGCAGCGAGGGGGTTTCGAAAGTTTGGTGTAATCCCTGCCGCAGGGTAACATTAGTTAAGAAGCGCAATAGATGGAATGAAAAAGTAGAACATATGATTCGACCGTGAGGGCAAAAAATAGTCAACAAAAAAAGGCGTTTACAAATAAATAACTTATATGCCTCTCTCGCTTTCATAATGAAAAATTCATAAAAATATTAGTCCAAAGTGTGCTTCTAGAAACTTTCCTTTATAGAAACAGTCAGTTAGACATAAACCTATCTTCTGCCAATGCTGTGTGTGTGTATGTATTCGTTCGGTTAGAAGAAGTAAGCCTAGCAGTTTAATTGATACCTAAGTTAGCGTTTCCCGTTGAGGTTATTCATATCTGATTTCAATTCGTTTTGCTAAGTACGAGGACATTTTAGTATGTTATCAGAATGGTCGTAATTTTGTAAAGAAATTGGACTTAGTGGTTCACCTTTCCTCATGCGAAACCAGACCCATTCCTTCATGGCTGTAGAATATCAATCTGCGAATGAATTTTTCCAAAAGAAAAAACTCATTCACAAGTCCAGAATTGTACAAAACTGATACAGGAACATGTGAGTGAATTCAGCTTACTGGGATGTCACCAGTCCAGATCTCACTCCTCTTGAGCACTTGTAGGATGAAGGGGATGAACTATTTTAAGTAAAGGTCTGTAACCATTAAATTTTCAACAACTGTGGGAAATGGTCAATGTGTTACGCTTTCGATACCTCATGGAGCCCATGTCATTACAAATTCAGGCTGTTCTGAGGACTTACCTTAGACCTAATCGCTATTAGGTACATATACCTAATAGCGTACATATATATATACTAATAGAACATATACCTAATACCAATAAGAGGAGCACTGAATTGGACGACTATTAAGTGCGATCATAACCCATTTTTGAAAAACTTTTTGGCCATTGACTGCATTTCATTTTTGCTGTGTTCAACTACTACGCAGTTGAAAAGAGCAAGAAAGGCAACAAAAAAAGACAGTGAAATGGTCACCGCCATTTTTTATAGACGATCGGTATCGCACCCCAGTACACCAAATGATTTTGAGGTTTATATATAAAAAAGCTATCATATTAGGACCACATGAGAATAACTTCGTCTACCTATGATGGGTGTATTACAGTATGTCCATAAATTGCATTTGTTCTCTATTCGGTTTGCCTGTTTTTTCTGAACAGTTGGTTGTTGCAGGGTTTTAGGCGCATGAGCGTCTTAGACCATACTGCCCCATATATAAAATGTCTGTAAATTGCTTGTGTTCTGTGGTCGATTTGCTGTTTGAGGACAAAAACCCGAATTATCGGAAGAAAAACCGTGTTACCCTCGTCTGAGACCAACTAAATCAGCCACGTTGCGAAAAAGGCACAAAAATTGAAGTATTAAAAAATTAACGATTTCAGTAAAGCTTTTGATGCTGTTCCATTCCATATGAATGACTTCTGTACAAACTGGAGCAGTGCGGTAAGAGAGAGAGAGCGATTATTAATAATCGCTGCTCTTCATGGGCTAATAATATTAATGGAGTTTTTCAGGATTCGGTACTTACTATTTTCAGTATTTATTAACGATATTGATGAAGATATTTCAAATTTTCTGATGATACCGACGATAGTAATCACGGTATACTATTTCAGCAAGACCAGGGAGAATTAGGCAGATGGGCTGAAAAGTGACAATTGAGGTTTAACATTGGTAAATGGAACATACCGCATTTGGGTGGTAGTAATCCCATACAAAGACGGTCCCAGGATTGTCTAAAAGAAGAGAGGATAAAAACAGTGTTCTGGGGAATTATTAAGCTTTAATCATCATGTAGCAGTTCAAAAATCTACATTAGGTTGATCATAATGAGAGGCTAATACCCCCTTTCGTTGCCTGCGCTGGCAATGGTTATAATCACTGTCCTCCGAAGATTGGGTGGAAAATGCCTTGTTCCGAATCTGGTCAGTGATGCGAGAAACTTTTATGGATTTTTCTCTCTCTGGATGAAGTAGTCGGTCCCAGGTCACAGCAAAGTTTTCTCCCCTCCTCCCCGGAAACCCTACTTTTTCGTCCAGGAAAATCCACCAAAGAACACACGTACTTTTATATTACACATGGGAGATGAGTTAGTTCTCGGATGGCCCTAACATGACAATTCAGTTTATAGCCCCTTTAGGGCTACAGCCTCCACTACCTTGAGTGTGGGTGGTATCACACTGAAAGCAGTGGAGAATGAAAAAGGCCTAGGGTATCGTACAGTCAAACACGAAGTTCTCTGAGCAGCTAGTGGGATTCTGATAATAATATATAGGAATTTTTCCAGCAGGAGAAAAGGAGGTGATTATCCCGTTGTATATGGCAATAGTTAGGGCACATCTTGAGTGCTGCATGCAGAAGCCTCATTTTAGGAAGAATCTGATGGTGGAGAGAATTCCAATAAGATTAATGAGGAAAACGAAAGAGTACTCTTACATAAAAGACTTGGAGTTCTTTAAATTGTTACCTCAGGAAACTAAGCATCTCAGAGGAGTATGATAGAAGTGCGTAAGCTTAAAATGAACTGAGTAAATTAAATACTGATAGTATTCTTACTCTTACTAGGACGACATGCATGTACAAGAAGATAAATTTAAACCATAAAAGGATGGTTTCAAGGTAAATGTTTGAAAATTTTCTTTCTGCCAAAGTGTGATTGATTTTTGGAACAAACCTCCATCTGGTGTTGTGGGCGAGTAGTTGGAATAAATTAAAAGAAAGATTAGACAAATTGTTGTTGTTGTTGTTTTTGGCTGATTATGCATAAGCTTGCTTCCTTGCATCATTTTACTGATACTGATATTAATATCATCCGTATATCCTTGCCATATATTTGAATTTTCTTAGGTAGAGTCAAAAAATTCTTACTTAATATTGTCTAGATCAGCTATTCCAAACTGTGGTATACATACACTCTTGAGAGTTTGTACTGATGAAAAATATAGCATTTAGTTTTGTTACTGAAAAATGGTGATATATTGAAGGGTGATTAAGGGGATGATTTGAAGAATGTTTTCAACTAAACCACGTGTTTCTGTTAGACCCATTCTTCATGTATTTTAGGCATCTATATTCAATGCTCTCTAGTTGGTTCCTTAAAGGATAAAAAGCAAGCAGCCTCCCAAGTCGGATTAACTGTACTACTTTATGTAAAAAATGTCCAATTGAATTCTTATTTGCATCTTGAGGAGGGACGAATTCCTTCACTTCTACCCGGTGGCATTCAAACCTAGTCCTTCACTGTCCTACAACCGAGGCGTAGGTTGTAGAACAGTGATAGCCACTGCATAGCAACAGGGCTGGTGAAAAAATAGATTATTTTTTTATGGTGACACGTTAATAAAAAATAAAATGTGGAAACTCTTCATATAAATGATTGGTACCTCATCTACTTTGGGCAGAGTGCGCCAGTTCTTATGGTACTCCAGTTCATCCGGGATTTCGTGTATTGCTTTCGTACAAGGCTTAATACACAGGTCAATTTGCATGTTATACGAGCTGAAAAACCAGGCTTAACTCACGGAGAGCTCTATTCTCTCCACTTGAGATCTGCTAACACAGGAGGTCTGATTAAAGAGGCTTTTAAGAATTCCTTCAGTCCCGAATGGATTCGAATTCAGATCTTTCCAAACAAGTAACAAGCGGAATGCATAGCAAATAAAAATTCAGAATATTTCAGAAGTAATATTTAAATATATATTAAATTATTCATAAAGTTTTCCATAAATCATCGTGAACCATTAATAGAAATTTGTTTACTAAGTCATTTTTAAACAAAACACTTCAAACGCAGATGGCACGGGAGATTGTTTAATGATTAACTGGAGGGCATTTCGATTGATATATTATAACGCCATTGAATAAAAAGAAAATAACAGAACAAAAATCCTCCATCATTGATCACGGTTTTGTCAGGTTAGTGGTTTCAGTCTCCATCCAGGTCTGGATAACTTTAATTCTTTTCCTTCTTCTTCTTCTTTTTACGTGGAATATCTTTAACATATAGATGCAGTTGGGTACATACCAAGAGCGCGCGCACTACCGTAACAAATTGACTCCTGTGCACGCCTGTAGTAATGAAGTAAATCTCCCTATTTTCTTTGATTTCGCATCATGCAACGTTCCTCGCTACTGGGTTTTTTTTTTTTTGTTCCTTCCTTTTATTTACTTCAATCAATCACTTTCGGAAATGATACAGTGCAATCGACAAACAATTGTTTGTGTGAGCCCACTTGTGTCAGAAGAGAGAGAGAGAGAGAGAGAGAGAGAGAGAGAGAGAGAGAGATGGTTAAAAAAAAATAAGCCTGTATGGCGAAATGGTTATTGCAGTCCACCATTTGGTTGTGCCATAAGACTGAACTTGAAAAATGCGAATAAGTAATTATGGTAGGAACATGAATACACTTCACGAATGCCTTAAAAAAAAGAGAAAAAAAATTACATAATGGAATTACAGCATAACACTTACCTTATGGACTAACTACTTAATAAATGTCATCACTGCAAACAGCTTCCAGCTTCTCACAAAAAGTACTCGATTAAAGATCGTGAAGACTCATTTATGCGAATTTTATATTTGAATTATAAGGTTTAATCCTATAATTGAAGCGATTCCTATTTAAAATATTTACATAACTAAAATTAAGTATGTAATATCATTTAAAATTTCATATGGCAACTAATTATATAGATGGTAACCATGAAATTTGTTAGAGCTATTCTGCGTAATTGCTACTTTTAACCGTAATGACCTCAGTGGATAGAATGAATTACTTTTAAATTGTCATTAAGGCCCATGGAGTTGGGAAGGTCATTTATTTTCTCGTTGAAATATCGTGTATTTAAATAAAAAATACAGGTATTCTTTTATGAAACCGATAAAGATTAAAGAAACAAGTTGTAGTAGTATCAGCAACTAAGGCCATATTGCTCCTATGTAGTCTGCAAATTGCGTGTGGTGGATTTTCTGTTTGCTGGGCGAAAAACCCGAGTTTCCAGGAGAAAAAAACCATCTACCCTCGCCTGAGACCGAATAACTCAGCCATGTTCTGAAAAAGCCCCTTAAACATTCCTCACATCATCGACGGGACTTGAACTCAGGTCTTTTCACCCTGCGATTCTTCCAACTGTGCTACCCACGAGGGCAAACAAACAAGTTAGTCAATTATTGGAGCATTTTAGAACATGCTAAAGAATTCTAATAACTGCTCAACAGGAATCAACAGGATCATGGATTTCGATGGCAAGCCTATAACCTGTGACAAAACTAAAGCAGATCTTTTTGCGACCTTTTTCTCCTCCTTTTCCGAGAAAACTGCAGCTACTGCTGCTTCAACTTATCAATATCAAGTCATTAAGGATGATACACTGAATAATCTCTCGGTGGACACAGACGATATCATTCAAACGCTTCGGAAACTAACAAAAGATTTTTCAGCAGGCCCAGATAAGATTCCACTTATCTTGTGGAAGAAATGCTTTCCACAACTTAAATATATAATATTGCATATATTCAATCTTTCCGTTAAGACTGGTATCTACCCCACTCACTTCAAAACTGTTAATGTTATTCCTATCCCAAAGAGAAGTGCAAACCACTCACTAGAGAATTACCGTCCCATCTGCCTTATGAACTCGCTGGCAAAAATTCTGGACACAGTCATTCACCACCGATTAATGGAATATTTTCATCACTTCATCTGCGACTGCCAACATGGCTTCACCAGGGGCCGATCAACTACCACTAATCTTCTCACTATCTGGCAACAGGTTCTAGACACCGTCGATCGTGGAGGACAGGTTGGTGTGATCTACACAGACCTTACTAAGGCTTTCGACAGTGTTCCGCACAAACTTGCTCAAAAACTAAGCCACTATGGAATACTTGACCCTTTACTGTCCTGGTTGATGAGTTATATTTCATATCGAAAACATAGGATGATCATCGGACAGGAAGTCTCAAGGGAATTTTTTCCATCGAGAGGAGTACCACAGGGATCATCTCTTGGGCCTCTTTTTATTCACCACCTTTATCAACGATCTACCGCAATTTGTTGAGAGTGGTGGTATTAAGATACTAATGTTTGCCGATGATGTGAAACTATTTTCACGTATCAGCAGTCAAGATGATGCAGTTAACCTTCAGGCTGCTTTCAACTCTTTTGCTGATTGGGTTGCTTTGAATGGTTTGGAGGTTAATACTAGGAAATGCAGCTCTATTTCCTTTGCAGTTTCGAGGAAAACTAAGGCTTTAGTTAATGAATGTTACATCAAGGAGATGCCGATTTCCAGAGTTTACGAAGTTAAAGATCTGGGAGTTACTTTTACCGCTACGTGTGGGTTTGATAAACACGTTAGAAATATATTAAATCAAGCGAAAAAACAAATTGGCTTCATTAAACGGCAGACGTACAGATTTCAAGATCCTCAGTTCTCTGTGTCCTCAGTTGTCCTATTCAAGACAACTATACTTCCTATACTGGAGTTTGCTTTTCCCATATGGAACCCACACTATGCATATTTGATACAGCAAATAGAATCGCTCCAGATGAAATTTATCCACTATCTTTCCAGACGTAACCCCATGTTTTACCACAGAATCTTCTACCGGAATCTCTGTTCCTACTTCAAGCTTCAATCCCTGGAAACTCGGCGAACTGTTCTTGATTTAAAACTGTTGTACCACATCTTCGCTGATTCAACCTACCTGCCTGATCTTCTGTGCCATATTGACCTTCACGCTCCAGCGGTGGCTACTAGACAGAAGACTACATTCCACATCAGTAATTCTAGATTAGAGATATCCAGGAACTCCTTCTTCAAAAGAACATTGGCACTCATGAACAAGTTTGACTTGGATATGGTTGTGAACAAGAAACAGTTTCACAGAACTATTTGGAGTAGGTTGACTGATTGACGGATGAGTTCTGGGATGAAGATGTCCTCATTAATTCGTGTGTGTGTGTGTGTGTGTGTGTGTGTGTGTGTGTGTGTGTGTGTGTGTGTGTGTGTGTGTGTGTGTGTGTGTGTGTGTGTGTGTGTGTGTGTGTGTGTGTGTGTGTGTGTGTGTTCTGCAGCAACCTGATTTCTGTGAGTTTTCATGCATGGCGCTGAACTTGACGTCATGAATATCTTTTGTATTTTCGTGAATTGGACTTTCCCGTTTGAATTAACTTTCATTGTACAAAGTGTATTAGTCTACTATTTATTTTTATGTTTTGTACAACCGTTGCTCTGTTATACACTTTAACTGGGCGAATGCCTGTTGTGTATATTATATTATATGTCAAAAATAAAAATAAAAATTATCGTTTCGTGCTACTTCTCGAAACATTGCATAACAATGCTTGTATATACTTTGGTAATTGATATTTACTCAATTTAAGCAGATGGTCCTATTTGAATGTCCTTTTAAAGTGTAATTATTTATCTTCTAATTTATCCAAGAAGACCACAGCGCATTCAAAAGTGTGATTGAGGGGAAAATAAAATTTAAAAATAATATAAGATTATGAAAGCAAGATTTTGTCTCCATGAATGGGACCTGAAACGGCCACTTCACTCACCTTATAGCTGTTCAGGGTAGTTGTAGCTTCCAGTGAAATAACAAAAATATAATATAATAAAAAAACCACAAAGACTCACGTGATACTGAAGCAGAGGCTGTGATACGGAAGCAGAGAACCTTGTGGAGAGTCACAGACCACCTCAATCGGCACATAGTACCGCATTACCTCGATAGCAATGGTGCAACACTGGAGGCCATCCACACAGCCGTGTATTGTGCTGCGGTAGCAGCCACGAGGGGCTGCTACCGCAGCACAATACACGGAAGCGAGGAGCACAATGGAAGGGAAGCGAGAGACCAGCAGCAGCAGCAGAAGAACCGAAAACAGAAGAAACCACCAGCTTGGGAAAGAAGACTTCAGCAGAAGATAGAAGAATTAAGAGTCCAGATAGGCCAACTGACCCAGTACCAACGGGGCAACAGGAGTAAGAAGTTAATTGGAAAAGTGAAGAGCATCCTCAAGAGACAGCGTCCACATTGCATTATATATGTACTTGTCTATGGTGGCACCCAGACTAACGTCCATCTCCACCAGTATATTCCGTGTTCAGGTATTCTACTAATGGGCCTGTAGTGTAAAGTGTGTGTAATACGTTATAAGAAAAAAAAAAAAAAAAACAGGCCTCTCTGCCACCAGGGAGCAGGCACCACCTAAGTATCTGTTACCTCGTGCCTATCCCTACGCACGTGAAGCCCGGTCAAGGGTCTCCTTCACTGCCTGTGCTGTTTGCACTAACACCCCGCACCCACCGAAGGTGGGTGCGGGGTGTTAGTGCAAACAATAGCTCTCTATTGTTGGCACCCACCGAACCGGTCGGTGCCAACAATAGAGAGCGTCCACAGCAAACATGAGACAAAAAATCAGAGAATAGGAGAGTACTTGGACACATTAAAGCAGAACCTCCTTGCACTCAGCAAGAGACTACGCCGTTACAAAGAGAGCTCCCAGAGGAAAATAAATAACCGAATCTTCGATGAGGACCAAATAGGCTTCTACAGGAATCTCGGAGAAGGCGGGAAAGAATGGAACAGACCACCCGAGAAGAAGACGATTGAGGAGTTCTGAGAAAACATATGGAGCAGGGAAATAAGACATAACAGCCGAGCCACCTGGATAGAACTAGAACGCAAGAAAACTAAGGACGTACAAGCAATGAGAAGGTGGGAGAATCGGAAAGAAGTAAAACAGACGATCAAGAACTCTCACAACTGGCGAACTCCAGGAACAGATAACCTCCACAACTACTGGTACAAGCAGCTCACCTGCACACTCAAGCACCTGGCAGAGCAGTGCACCCGAATGATAAGGCACCCAGAGACGAAGTTTCTCACTCAAGGAATCGCATATCTGAAACCTAAAGACGAAGATACAAGAAACCCGGCGAAATATAGGCCAATCACCTGCCTCCCAACAATGTACAAGATCCTGACCAGCTGCATAACCAGGAAGATATCAGACCACTTGGAGAGCCAGAACATAATGGCCGAACAGCAGAAAGGATAAAAGCGGCTGAGCAAAGGATGCAAGGAGAAATTAACCATAGATGCAGCGGTTATGAAGCAAGCCTACAAGAAGCGCCGCAACATGTACTCAGTCTACATCGATTATCGAAAGGCCTTCGACTCCGTGCCTCATAGCTAGCTAATAGAAGT
The DNA here is from genome assembly GCF_048544385.1 of Mastigoproctus giganteus. Classification (NCBI taxonomy): domain Eukaryota; kingdom Metazoa; phylum Arthropoda; class Arachnida; order Uropygi; family Thelyphonidae; genus Mastigoproctus; species Mastigoproctus giganteus. The sequence goes on from NC_143576.1 coordinate 221,844,025, forward strand.
GCTGAACATCTACAAAGTCAATCCGATAGTGACAAACTTCCTAGGAGAAACGAAATGGAGTACCACCATTAAGGTCGAAAACATCACAACCAAGCCAATCCCAATCAGGAGAAGAATCTTTCAGGGAGATGCCCTGAGCCCATTGTGGTCCTGTCTAGCACTTAACCCGCTATCCACCATGCTCAACAGTAGCAAGTACGAATATAACCTCAAAGAAGGAAGGAAGAACTTGTACACCCTCACCCACCTGATGTACATGGATGACATCAAGCTCTACGCGGGAACCGAGAAGCACCTCCAGCAACTACTCCAGTTCACCAAAGAATTCGGCAATGATGTTAGGATGGAATTTGGTCTAGACAAATGCAAGACCCACGGATAGCACCATGGAAATTTGTCAACCAAAACTACCAGCTGCAGACTGGTAAAAAGATCGAAGCCATGGCAGAGGGAGAGGCCTACAAATACTTGGGGATAATGCAAGCTCAGCAGTTACAGCATAAGAAAATTAAGGTCTTCCTGACCGAAAAATACAATCAGAGACTCAGAAGCCTGCTGAAAGCAAAGCTGAACGGATGGAACACAGTTAAAGCCATAGATACCTATGCAGTCCCAGTGCTAACATACTCCTTCGATGTCATAGATTGGACTAACACCGAGCTGGAGGATAACATGAGAAAGACAAGGACAATGATGACCAAGAGCTGCAAACACCACCCGAATCTGCCGTGGAGAGACTGACAATTGCCCGAAAAGAAGGAGGAAGGGGCCTGATAGACCTCATTGAGCAACAGAAGACAGCGATAGTTAACCTGAAGGATTACTTCCAGAAACACACAGCAGCAGCACTCCAGAAGGTCATAAGAAAGTTAGACAAACGGTATACCCCCCACTCAACCTAAGCGAGGATTCCCCCAACCTGGAGGCACAAACGAAGCTAGAAAGATGGGCAGAGAAGACACTCTGTGGCAGACACTACAATGATATCCATCAAGATCGCATAGATAAAATTGCTTCCAATGCATGGCTCACGAGCGGGACGCTCTTCCCCGAGACTCAAGGATTCATGCTCGCCATCCAAGACCATGTAATCAACACCAGGAACTATAGAAAATACATAGCCAAGGAGCCCGGATTCGATGCCACATGTCGACGATGCCACCTGGCCTCAGAAACGATCCAACAAATCATCACGGGATGCAAGATGATCACCCAGACTGAGTAGACTCATAGACATGACCAGGTAGCCAGGATAATACATCAGAAGCTAGCAAGGAAATACCAGTTCGTCGAAGAAAGTGTACCGCACTACAAGTACGAACCGCAGGCAGTACTAGAGACCCCAACCCACAAGCTGTACTGGGACCGCGACATAATAACGGATAGGACAATACCGCACAACAGACCGGACATAACTCTTGTGGACAAGAAGGAAAAGGCTACCTATCTGAGATTGACATAGCGGTACCCAACACTGGCAACCTACAGAAAACCCATGGGAAAAAAATCAGGAAGTACACGAACCTAAGACAGAAGATCAAAGAGATGTGGCATATGCAACAAGTAACGACCATCCCGATCGTCATGTCAACCACAGGTATGGTGCCAAAGACCCTACATAACAGCCTAGCAGCAATAGATCTCGGAAAGAACACCTGCAAGAAACTCCAGAAAGTCGCAATCCTGAACACCTGTAGGATAGTCAGAGAGTTCCTCGACCAACAGCAACACCAGACATAACAACAGCCACCCTGTGTACTTGGTAGCAATACTGGTCACGAGGTGGAATCCCCAATCAGGGAAAAATAATATAAGAGCAATAATAATAATAAGTATCAACCTTCCCAATCATCGTGTAACCACCGGTATGGTACCAAAAACTCTACATAGCAGCAATACGTCTCCCAGAGAACACCTACAAATAACTCCAGAAAGTCGCAATTCTGAACACCTGTAGGATAGTCAGAGATTTTCTCGACCGACAGTAACACCAGACATTACAACCACCCTGTGTACTTGGTAGCAGTACCCGTCACGGAGTGGAACCCCCCAATCAGGGAGAAATAATAATAATAATAATAATAATAAGTGCAACAATAATAATAATAATAATAATACATCAGAAGCTAGCGAGGAAATACCAGTTGACCAAAGAAAGTGTACCATACTACAGTACGAACCCCAGGCAGTACTAGAAACCCGAACCCACAAGCTGTACTGGGACCGCGCCATAATAACGGATAAGACCATCCCGCACAACAGACCAGACATAACCCTTGTGGACAAGATGGAAAAGGTTACCTAGCTGATTGACATAGCCATACCCAACACTAGCAATGTCCAGAAAACCAATGAGTAAAACATTAGGAAGTACACGAACCTGAGACATGAGATCAAGGAGATGTGGCATATGCAAGAAGTATCAACCATCCCAATCATCGTCTCAACAACCGATATGGTACCAAAGACTCTACATAGCAACCTAGCAGCAATAGGTCTCCCAGAGAACACCTACAAGGAACTCCAGAAAGTCGCAATCCTGAACACCTGTAGGACAGTCAGAGATTTCCTCGACCGACAGTAACACCAGACATTACAACCACCCTGTGTACTTCGTAGCAGTACCCGTCACGGAGTGGGATCCCCCAATCAGGGAGAAATAATAATATAAGAGGAACAATAATAATACTGCATCTAGTGGGGTGCATAATAAAATCACTCGCGTGCAGGCCTTAGGTAGAGGGGTCGGCTCGAAAAGTCTGAGACAGTCTCCCGAGGAAGACATTGGAGCAAGTAAGTAGCGCTGTCCCCCGTATGGCTACCACAAGGTAAGGGTAAGACCAGCCAGCCAACTGGAAGTGCTTCCTGCGCAACTGTGCTAGTGACCACCCAGGATGGAAGAAAGCGCCAACGCATGAAGTGAATCATCCAAATGAATGCGTTCATCATGCGAGCAGACTACGGCCCGAGCTACGGGCGAGTCGGGCGAGCGCCCGGGTCGCTTACGCTTTGGGGGCGCCTGACATTGGGGATGTTGAAGGTTTGAGAGGGCGCATATGATTCGTGGAAGGGAGAAACGGAAGATTTGGGGAGGGGAAGATGTGGAGGCCCTTTCTCTGTCCCTTTCTTTCTCTATAGTGCAGTAAACAGTCGAAAATTGCATGGGTCCGATACAAAGGCTCTCCGCCTTCCAAAGATTTCAGCGAAAATGAATAGAGAACCCGGAAATACTAGACTAACCAAATATTTCTCTCACACCCCTCAGAGATGGACTGAGTTTGCGAAACAATGGCAGTTCCCTTGAAAGGGGCGCTTTTATGTAACTTGTAATGTAAAATCTATATTTATACTGTAAGCATCTACTATTAAGTATTGTTAAGTGTCAGTCTGTCTCCAAATCCTTCCACTTCTAGATGGGATACCGATTTGAAATTTGGTATAAATATAGGTGATTGGCTACAATCCTAAGAGTATCCCATTTCTTTCACATGAGCGGCTGAAATTTAATTATTGAAACTAGTTAGGCAAGCGTAACTGCATTCCGCTGCTAGTATTTTGATAAATGTCCTTATAAAAAATTGGCTCTTTTGTAAAATTTTTATTGTTAATATTTTAATATGACAATTAAAACATTATAAATATACTGGTTGACTTTTTTGTGTTTACACATGTCTTTTTAACTTTTCTCTAGCAAAAATAAAAATATTAACTCAATAAAAACACCTTAATTTTTTTCTCTCTAGAAGGGGGCGCAGGAATTCCTCCCGACCGGGGTGCAAATATACCTTGGCCGACCCTGATACTACGAAATAACCAAGCACCAGACATAACAACCACCCTGTGTACTTGGTAGCAGTACCCGTCGCGGGGTGGAGCCCCCAATCAGGGAGAAATAATAATAATAATGTTGTGCTGTTATTCATGAAATTAATTAGTAATTTTTCCTCAACTGGAAAGTAATTTCCAATGTTTTTGATACCATGTTCAACACACAAAGATACTGATTACTATACCAGCAGATGGTACGATGTTGAATTTTAAAGATGAGGAGATTATGTAATCATAAATGGGTGAATACTGAGGTGCAAAGAGCAACATTTTAACCTTTAGAAGGTCGAATAATATGCTGTGTAAAATAAACAAACTTCACCTACACAGTAAAGGATTTCTCGAATTTAATCTTTATCATCCCTTTCCCAAAACTGGAATCAGGAGGAGGGATGGTTATATTTGACTTTATTTCTTTTCCACCCGGTGTGGGAAGGACGCCGATTTTACCAATTATGCTACCCACGAGGGCGAAATCTTTATTTCTTATTGTGTAACTTTACTTGAAAAAAGCAAAGAAAGAAATACATCTTCTGGAATGATGGAATGATCATACTCAGAAGGATGACGTATGTAAAAAGGGAATGAATTTTTGATTTTAATTTTTAATCATGGAAGTCAAAAAATACAATTAGAACCTTTCATTTTACTTGATTTAGTAAAAATACCTTAATTTTTTTTTTCTAAAACGTCATTTGTGATCATCACGAAAAACCAGGTAGTCATGTAGCTCTTTGGCCAAACATAATAATAACAAGACCAAAATTTAACTAAAATACTCATCATAAGGTAGATCAAGGCTTGGGGAGGAGAAGGCATTCTCTCTCTGGCATTTCTGTTCTCCCATGCGATTTGTGACATGGGCTGCAATTCTTGAAGACGTCTCTAAAAAGCTGACCAGCCATTATTGATCTGCATAACTTTTCTGAGAACCTTCTTAATACTGTTAATGTCCTTCTGAAAATGAAAGTGGCAGATTGCAACACGATATTTGAGTTTAGGAAATAATTAATGGGTAGCATCATGTCCAGGATCCCCCAAATAAATGACGTTAGAGTAACCAGGAACAACATTTACCCTTCTAGCAGAAGTTTGACAGTGAGTTCAGAAATGGAAAAAACAGTGAACAGTTACCGCAGATACTGATGTGTCAACGTGGTTAACTGTCACGAACAGAAGATGGTGCTATCTTCACCATTAGTAGGTTCTATAATGAAGACACATTGTAAGGTCTAAACAGCATATCTTAAGTTATAAATAACACATTGTAAGTTCTAAACAGTTTTTAGTGATTTAGTTAGATGTTTTGAGAATATCGTTCGTCATTAACTATAATGTAGATTTCAATATTATCTATGGAGAGAACTGATTTTGACCCATGTTTGTCTATGATATTAAAATATTAAAAAGAAGCCTCAGAAGGATGAATCTACCCAGAGAGAGCTGCAGATTTAAGTGTAGAATAGAGCTGCTCGAACGGGTACAGAGAAGGGCAACGAGACTGCTGAGGGAAACAATGGGATGCTCTTACAAAGAAAGACTTCAGTTCTGCAAATTTCAGCGTTTGGAGACTAGACAGACTGCGAAGTGATTTGATTGAGAGAGTTAAGACTTTGAATGGCTTGAGAAAACTCAATGCTGAAAGAATTCTTCCATTCTTCCTCTTGCTAAGCCTATGCGCATGAGGGGACATAAATTCAAATTGAGGAAGGATAGTTGCAGACTAGATGTGCAGACGTTTGCCTTCAGCCAACGGGTGGTTGCTTGCTGGAACAATGCCGACCGGGCTAGCCGAGTGGGTAAAGTACCTGCCCGGCAACCCAAAGGTCGCGGGTTCGATTCTCGCCTCGGGCTTGGATCAAAGTGCTGCAAAAACTTTGGGAGGTGCAATATGGCCACAGAAGCCAATGCGCCAACAACTGCCAAATCAAAAAAAAAAAAAAAAAAAAAAATTGCTGGAACAAGCTTCCTTCTGTTGTTATGGAAGTGGATAGTTTAAATAAATTCAAGGAAGAACTAGACAAACTATTAGAGGATATGGTCAAGCGAAATGGGATTTTTTTTTTTTTTTTTTGGCTGATGCTGTATAAGCTTGCTTTCTTCCATCATTTGTCACTACTAATACTACTACTATTCATTGGCTCGTCCCAACCTGAGTCAGTCAACTTCTACCAAAAGATTCTGTATCACTCAATAAGAGAGTAGTTGTCAAGGTACTATATTCATTCAGTAGTTAATTGACCACCGAAAGAATCAGTTAATACATGAAGTATAACTTCCACCTAGAATCGGTTCAAATACAGTTCAAATGCAAATAAGTGAGAGTCAATTCCTCAGTTTGGGTGAGAATATTCCGTCGGGTTAAGAAGATTGGCTATTCCTCACTGCTTTGAGAGTGGTGAGCAGACCTCTGAGATCCCTGAGAGTAGCCCACAAGTCTGAGATCTTGCAGTGGAGAAACAAAACAAATATAGATTAGTGGTTCAAGCTCGCGTGACTACTAAATACGTGCTATTTCTTGTATTCTCTTTGTCTTGTGAACTCTTCTGACCGTGTGATCGTTCTGAATATAAACAGATAATCAATTTTATTTATACAAGTGTGAAATATAGAAACCTCCGACCCGTCCTTTCCAACTTGCGACCAGAGGGATTCAGTTGTAGCCCCATTACTAACCTTAGGTGGTGTTAACGCTTCTTAATAAAACTAGCGGCACCCTGCGGTAGCACTTTATATAATGTTGCTAGTTGTTTAGACCATATGAAAAAGGTTTGAATTCGATTTCCGTCGAAGTTGAGCGTTAGGAGAAGAACTTTTATGGACATTTTTCACTTTGTAGCAGAGTTAAACGGTTTATGATGAGGAATTCCCTGTCTTTAAGTGGGAATTCCTCATCATTGCACTGGTTATCGGACACGAACCAGCTATTTTAAGAGGTCTATGACCTCGAAGGCTATTAATAAAAATGAGAAGTCAGTAATTACGAGTAATTTTTATTTAAAAAATTTATATATACTGTATTAGCATAATTAAAATTTATTAATTAAATTATTACTAAGTTTCCAATAAAAACTAGGTTTTCGCGTTTCATTCCAATCTTTATTTTTGTTCTCAATAGCTTTGTAAAAATATCAAATGCATTTTATATAGAAAACTGTTCCCATCTGAGTTCGCGCTCGCATGAAACTCATGAAATGAAATTCCTCAACTATCCAGAACAGAACAATCGGACTAATGAATGATCGATCTTTCTCATAAAGCCTGGCTGCCGTTTACGATTGCTGCCTTTCCATATTGTGTAGAACTAAGTTTGATCTCGTCAAGAAGAGAAGTATTATTATGGGCTTTATTCACATTGTAGCCGAGTTAAATGGTTTTGGGCGAGAATTGCACTGTTTCCCTTCTCGAAACGTGGCTTTTTTTTTTCTATTCCGAAACCGACCCTAGATAACACGGATGAAACACAATACACTGGCACTTTCAGGTCTGTATTACACGCCAAAGTAACTAAGGTTGTGTGGCGTCAATGTATTGTTACAGCAATGGGGTGTATTCTTTGGTTCTGTTTGCTTGACGAAAATTCCAATTAACGAACTAACTCTAACTAACTGAGCCACATTGTAAAAGAATCTAAAACTTCCTCGCGTTATTGATGGTATTGGAACTCATGCCTCTTCCATCCGATGTGGGACGAGGGCCTTACCTTCCAAAGGCACTTTCAGAACACGAGTTCAAAAACTCTTGGTGCCATATGGGCTGTAAGACAGGAGATAACTGTGATTCGAAACCCGCAACTAGTGATCCAATATACCCAAAGATGTATCGTTCCTGTATCCTTATATGGTTCGACAATTTGGTCCTCTGCCCCAAATATTTATATTAGGAAGTTTCTCAACCTGGAATACTGGGTGCTCCTGTGGCTCAATCGGATTGCCGGGAAGCCCTTTACAATTTAAAAATCCATACTGTATACAAACTTGAACACGGCTCTGTGGATTCAGGTAGTCACATTACGTAACATCTGCACTCTAGCAAAACTTCTGACTGAGAGTTTAGATGCCCCTCAAATTGAAAATCTTGTGGTCAGGCCCGCTCTGCAGCCCGCTTCCATTACCCCCATTGTCTCTGTAGCGCTCTCCATAACACGCGTTATTGATGGTATTGGAACACGGACGGATTAACGCGGCTGTTTCCTGCCAAAACAGTACTCTGGATTTCTTCAGAGACTTCAAAATAGACCCAAACAGGTACTGTCATGAAAAAAATTACAAGAAGCTCATTGAAGCGGATCTGTATACGAAACTACAAATATAATGAAGAACATAATTCTAGAAAACCGTCAAGCGCCGTCTCTCTCTCTCTCTCTCTCTCTCTCTCTCTCTCTCTCTCTCTCTCTCTCTCTCTCATAGCTACAGCTACTGATGTGCTAATAAACTCTTAGACAAACAAACAAACAATCCTCTCTGCCTTCCAGCAGTCACATTAACATCAATTTCAAAGCAACGTGTATACAAGAGAGGTCTCACGAAATATGAAAGGCCTATGGTCTGTGGTCTTCTCACCTCTCCCTCCCAATACAGGGGAATGCATTTGACTTGAATGGGGGCAACACCGTCTCTGAATCCATGTACTCTTTTAGGTTTCACTGCAGGTGGATCAAGTGTCAGTTTTTAAACCAATTCTCAAGGTGTTCTGATGTAGACTGGCCTAGTTACAGATTTTCTTTCCTAAAACTCCCTTATTTTTCCATCTGCAACCAACCATTCATCTCTCTCATAAATGAGTAAAGTATAGTCCTCACCTACATGTGGATAAATAATTAATAAAACAAGAGATAATAAGCAGTGGTTTCCCATTTTATTTAATTCAAATTAAGCAATTTATATGATGAATAGCTTAATCGTTGTAATTTTTTTTTATTGTTATGTCATTTAGTGTTTAGGAAATTATGGTTGCACGCATTCGTTTATCAAATAATTAAATTATTTCCACTTATGACAGCTTTGCTTTAAATATGATAAATGTAATACGTGCTGTGAGGAGCAGCTTAATGAAATATTCAAGAAAAAATAGATGGAATAATAAACTAACCGCAATGAAAAATGGTCTAATGAGACCGGTGATGATATACCTTGGAAAATACGATTTAAATAAATCATATTCTACAAGGTATTTAAATGTGGGTGTCTTATTCATTGATGTAATTTATTCTGAGAAATGGCCTTAGTTGCTAATGCTCCTAAAAACCAAATAACAACAACAACTCTGAGAAATAGAAAGAGGAATATATGATTATATATTCCGTGTAAAAATTAAGGATGCCAAATATAGGCATTATTAATAAAGAAGGTGGACAAGTTGCAATCCTTGCGAAACACAGTGCTAAAGAACAGCAGTGCCATTCCTTTCAGAGCAAAAGAGACCAGTCGACATTGAAATTTACTTCTTCCTGAGACCAAAGCAGAACTAAGTGTAGTTTTTCCATGACATAGATCATTGTCAAATAAAATTAAGCCCGAACTTAGAAGGACAAGATATTTGAAGGAACAAGAAATAACAATAAATAGAATTCTGGCTGACATCTCAACTGCTACGCTATTCGGATGTAGCCATAAAATCAGAGAAGATTGAAGATTAGGGATTTTTTGCGTCAATCGAATGAAATTTACTGAGGAGTTAACGGTGTAAGAATTTAATAGAAGAACCTTCTTCAAGGGTCAGGAATGTCTTCCAGGTTTTCAGTGAATACAGACATGAGAATGGTTACGATAGTATGTCCTTGTTATGATAATTTCGCTTACTCACAAAATGGAATGATTACAGCTTCCAGGAATATAAGTAATACTGCACACCATTTGCTTTTGTACATAGTGTTTTTGAAGCAGTGGTTAATATGTACATTGAAAATGCACACTTAATACGCAGTGCTTGTTTTCTTTTAACACTTTCAACCTTGTTTTGTATCTGTTAAATTAACAGAATAAATTTATAAAGATATTTTGTTAAACTAAGCATACGAGTATCTTGAGTATTATACATATAATACATGTAGTATTAACATAATGATAATAGTATTACTGTAAGTAATAGAACATATGGCAGCGGTTAATGCCATATGAAAGGAGTGTCAATTTGAAATACAGGAACGAATATTTTTAAACGTAAGAAATGTATTCATTGGGGGTTAAGACTGCGAATCAGCAAGAAACTATGTTTATGGTAAGTAAAAGTTGCATTCTTTAGGGTTTGGGAGAAAATTATTTAAAAAAAATATTCGACATAATTAATTAGAAACATTGGACATCGAAGAAGGAAGAAGAGGAATAATAGCGTCACCTTATGACTGTAGATATAATAACTACTGGTGCGAATCTAATGAATAATATATATATCCGTTTATACACATAGACGACCTCTGGAAACCAGGCGAAAACCAGTTGTAATCAGCCTTCTGCACTAAGTGGGGCTCTGCTGTAGTCACCTTTCCTTTTCAAGAGCATATCGTGGGATGCATGATGAAACTTCCTATGTTTAAAGCCGGCCTCTTTCAAAATCGGCCATGTGGTAGGCAATGGCATACCACCACATTATCGGATGCCACAGAGACCATAACTAAACAAAACTCCAAAAACTGCTGTTAAAGGAAAATCTGCAACTAGGTGGAAGGATGGGATCAGTGAACTTTTGAGCGTGACATTTTGAGATGCCGCTCGTACAGCATATGATCGATGCAGTTGGAGGATTTTGTTGGTGGCCACAACAACTCCTCAGGGAACTATGTGACTGAAAGAAGAAGAAGAAGAAGAAGAAGAAGTAATAGAAAAAGCATAACATTTCGAACATTATCTATCCATTCCCTATAACAGTTTTCTAGTTCTTCCTTGAATATATTCAGAATACTCAATTCCTTAATACCAGTCCAGATGAACGTATTTCCAACAATCCTTGATAAAGGCACACCTGCGCACATCGATCCTGCACCCATTCCTCCTCGGTTTAAATTTATGCCACCTCAGGTGTGTAGGCAGAAGAGCAAGGAAGCCGTCAGCTTACTTAATCCATTCAAATCCATAAACACCTCAATCTGACATCCTCGCAGGTGCCTAGACAGTTTGTAGAAATGAAGCCTTTCTTGGTAAAAGAAACTTGTGTTCCCCTCACTGACCTTGTTGCTCTTCTCTGCCTGCATTTCTAACAGATCGACATGCTTCCTAAAATGAGTCTTCCAGATCTATGCAGTACTAAAGATGTGGCTTAACCATTCCCTTATAAACGGGATAATTGCATCCTTATCCCTGTTGAAAAAAATTCTGTATATCATTGACGAAACCCCACAAGCTCTTCTATCAGCATGTCCGCCCAGATAGAATAATGGTTATAATTACAGTCCTCTCCACACCCTCCACACCAGGTGAAAAAGACCCTCTTTCGAATCCGGTCAGTGATGAGAGGAAATATTACAGGTTTTTTTTTACTCTACAGCTGAGTTAGAATTAGCATTAGCAGTGGCAAATGATACAAGTAAGCAAGCTTAGACAGCATCAGACAAACAAAAAAAAAAAAAAAAACTCCCGTTTCACCAGTTCATTCCCTCCAATAGTTTGTCTAGTTCTTCCTTGAATTTGTTGAAACTATCAACTTCCACAACAACAGAGGGTAGTTTGTCCCCGCAATCAACCACCAACTGGCTAAAGACAAACTTCCGCACATCTATACTGCAACCGTCCTCCTTCAATTTGAATTTGTGTCCCTCGTGTTTGTGTGTGGTGTGAGCAAGAGGAAGAATCCCATCATCATTGAGCTGGCTCAATCCACTCCAAGCCTTAAACACCTCAATCAGATTACCTCGTAGGTGCCTAGTCTCTAGACATTTCAATTTGCAGAACTGAAGCTTTTCTTGGAAAAAGCACTCCTTCGTTCCCCTCACCAATCTTGTTGCCCAGAGCCGGAACTAGTGTGGGAGGAGCGGCATTCCAACCCCAGGTGCAGCATTTTAAGGGCGCATTCGACCAATTATATTTTAAAATTGCTTCATTTTTTATTTAATTACAGTCGGACCTGTGTTTAACGAACTTTATAGTGAATTTTTTTAATTCCTCTTGGTAATTACATTTAAAAGTTTCTGTAGAATGAAGAAAATTTCCATATAACGAACGGATTACGAGAGACTTAACTTTGTGTTCTTTCTTTTCATCTCTGACCTTTATGCAATTTAAGCAATTAGAAAACGCAAGTTAAGGGTGAAAGGGATTACCGTTCCACAACGTAAGTGGTGGTATTGCCAACTCTTAATGATACTTCCCGCTAGCCGCATGCTCAAAATCCACTATTTTTAACACTTAACCCGCCAACTTTTTAAATTTTCATTTGGGCTAAGTTCAATAGCAAAGCTTAATTATACGGTACTCACCTTAGATGATCTGCAGCGGTTACTTGAGGAGGGTTGGAAGAATAATTTTGGGGTTTAGATAATTTAGAGTTTACATGGGTTAATCAGTAAGGATACGGGATTAAATTAATTAAAAATTAAAACGGAATTAAAATGTGCGCAAGGAAGTAGAAGTGCACGACTCAGTCCTTGGTTGTCATTGAAGAATTAATTGTATTAAGAACTAATATTGGCCCACCGATTTTCACATTTTAGAGTTCTTAATACAATTAATTCTTCAATGACAACCAAGGACGAAGTCGTGCACTTCTACTTCCTTGCGCACATTTTAATTCCGTTTTAATTTTTAATTAATTTAATTCCGTATCCTTACTCCCGTATCCTTTAATCCCGTATCCCTACGTCACACCTCTGAGTTTTTTGGTTTGTCTTCCAGTACTAACCACTGGAGAAACAAAATTTTTCAAATATCTATTGATATTTAAACAGATATTTGAAAAATCATGTTTTATCAATTCTACAGGATATAAAATCTGTAACCCCTTTACAACTTCTCCAATTCATTGATGAGTATTGTCTAATAGAATCTTATCTAAATATAGAAATAGAGCTATGTATTTTTCTTACCCTTCCTGTAACAGTAGCTTCTTCTGAAAAGACCTTCAAAGCAGGAAAAATTAAATTAAAATAATATACCTTCATTGCGTATTTTTAGTTTATGTTATAATGTTAAAAGTATTATATTTCGCAATACATATAAACATAAACTACCTGGTTTACTAATGTCTTTGTAGTTATATCTATTTACTTTGTAGTTTATATAGAATTAAATTCTCTGTAGTATAAACGAATATTTGTAAGTTTCCTTTTCTTTGATATTTTTGTTTTGTTATATTCATTGTATTATTTAAATATATTTTATTAATAAATATATGCAAATCGTAGACCGTTGCAATGGTAATTTTTATAAATTCATAAAGATTGCAGAGGGGGAAATTTCCACCCGGCGTCGAGCTTCAGGGGTGCAAACTGAAGGAATTGCCTATTACAATCAGGGGCACCAGGAAGACATTGTCCCCGGGCGTCGACGACCCTAGCTACGCTACTAAAAGAGTGACTAACTGCATATAATTGGGGCGTACTTATAACACTTTTGCCCCAGGCGTATGATTGCCTAGTTCCGGCTCTGTCGTTGCCCTTCACTGTACTCATTCCAGCAGCTGCACCCTTTATAAAACGACCCCTCCAGACCTGTATGCAGTACTCAAGATGTGGTCTGACCATTTTGCCTTATACAATGAGATTATCCCTTCCTTATGCCTTGTTAGCAAAATTCCTGTATATCATTGATAAAACCCCATGAGCTGTCCTGGGAGCCTATCTGCATTACTCAGAGAACTCCATATCTGACTGCACAATTATCCCCAGGTCTTTTTCATTTTCCACTAGACAGAGTGTAAAACCACACCGTTGATACTTTACTCTGGGGTTACTGCTACCCATATGCAGTACTTTGCATTTATCAATGTTAAACTTCAGTCTCCATTTTTCAATCTATTTACCTAATTTTTCTAGAACCTTTTCAGTAGCATATTGTCATTAACCACCCTGCCAAACTTTATGTTATCTGCAAACATGGACATTAAGCCTGATATACCTTCACCAAAATCATTAATAAATATAGAAAACAACAATACGCCCAACATCCTGGGGACTGCACTAATAACATTAGTCCAAGAAGATCAATGTCCATTGATTACCACTCACTGTTTTCTCCCCTCGCCATTCCTTTATCCATAGCAGCAACTTGCCGTTAATGACACACTGCTACAATTTGTGCAGTAGTCTTCCATGTGCAACGGTATCAAAAGCTTTCCTGAAACCCAAGTATATGATATCAAAATTACCCAGTTCCTTTGTGCCCACATCATAGTATCCAATCAAATTGATCAGACAAGACTTCTCCTAGTGATTCAATACACTCTCTTGTTACCTAGCTCAAAATTACTAGGTATATGGCATTAACTCCAGGGTGTTACTGGCCTTTAGGCTCGAACGTTTTTCTAACGTTCGAGCCCTTTCTTAGAACATCTTAAATAATATGAAATTTCAATATCGTTAATTTCGCTCTTCCCATCTTTACTCTCACAGTTTTTATTATCACTATGTAGGTGAGAAATTAGCTAGTTTAATAGAACTATCTATTAAACTGGCTAGCTCATTATTCATCTATCTCGGCATCCTCCTTGTGGCATATTTTCTTAATGGTATAAGGTATACGCATCCCTAGCTTCTATGACTATAGCTTCAAAGGAATAAAGGTAAAGTAAATAAGAATAATGTATTCGCGCTCTGTTTGCTGTCTGACGAGTTGATAGGATTTGTGCAGTAATCTTCCATGTGTAGCATATATGCTGTCATAATCTCCTTTCCCGAAATAAAAACTCATCCCTTTACCTTTAATAACTGCTACCTCTCTATTCATTCTCCAACTTATAACTCCGTGATCACTCCCTGTTAATGAGAAGGGCAAGTCGCTACAATGGATAAAGGATTGGTTGAGTGGGAGACGACAGAGAGTTACTCAGAGAATCAGTGGACACTGCAATTCATGGACTAATGTTATTAGTGGAGTTCCCCAGTGTTCGGTCCATTGTTGGGCCCATTGTTGTTTTGTGCATTCATTAATGATATTGATGAAAGTATATCAAGCTTAATGTCCAAGTTTGCAGATGATACAAAGGTTGGCAGGGTTGTAAAGACAGTATGCTACTACAACTGGGTCTAGATAAGTTGGGCAAATGGGCTGAGAAGTGGCAATGAAGTTTAATATTGACAAATATGCCAAGTAATATTGACAAATATGCCATATGAGTAGCAGTAACCCAAGAGAAACGTACCAACTGTGTGGTACTACACTCAGGGAAGTGGAGAGTGAAAAAGACCTGGGGAGTCATTGCGCAGTAAAATATGAAGTTCGCTTGCAGTGCAGATGGAAAGACAGAGCAGGTCATGGAGTCTTGTCAATGATATATAGGAATTTTGCTAGCAGGGTGAATTATCCCATTGTACCAGGCAATTGTCAGGACACACCTTGAGGCTGTGTACAAGTCTGAAGACCTCATTTTAGGAAGGATGTAGAGTTGCTAGAACGAATACAAAGAAGGGCAACAATATTGGTGAGAGGAACAAAGGGGTGCTCGTACCAAGATAGGCTTAAGTTCTGCAAATTGCAGCGAGTGGATACTAGGCACATGCGAGGTGATCTGATTGAGGTGTATAAGGTCTTGAACGGGTTGAGCAAGCTCAATGCTGATGGGATTCTTCCTCTTGCTCAGATTAACAACCTGAAGGGGCATAGATTCAAACTGAGGAAAGACAGTTGTAGAATAGATGTGCAGAAATTTGCCTTTAGCCTTCGGCTAGTTGATTGCTGGAACAGACTTCCATCTGTTGTTGTGGAAGTTGAGAGCTTAAATAAATTTAAGAGCAAGCATTTGGAGTGAATAGATGGGTGAAATGGGAGGTTTTTTTTTTTTTTTTTTTTTTTTTTTTTAGACTGATGCTGCATAAGCTTGCTTTCTTGCATCGTATGCCTCAATTAATGCTAATGCTAATGGTTTCTGTACTGTCAGCCCTATGATGTCATTTGGTTCATGGGTGTTGTTCTGATCTACAGAGTAGTCTTTCCCAAGTCCTTTTGCTAACATGATGATACAAATAACAGTTTATTTAAAACTAGTCGTGTAGTTGCTGAGTTGATCAACTTGTCATCTAGTTGATTTAAAAAAAAATTTTATCCATGTTGGGTTTCCCTCCCACTTGCTCTAGTCGTTTTCTGGCAAATTTAAACCGCTCATAAGACATTGACACTCGCTCACCTACTCCATTTGTATGTAAAGGCTCTCATCGTAATATTCACAATCTTCTGGTCTGCAGATTAATTCAATTCTCATTATACTATAACACATAACTTCTGAATCTGTGGAACTTTTTCTCACGCTTAGGCTGCTTTCGATAAGACGTATAGCACACCTCTTCTGTCTTCTCTAACATTCCTAAATACATCGTACATCTCATAGTGAAAGTCATCATTCCCTATTTCCAAGATCTCTTATAGGGCTAAAGGAAACATTGACACACGACGTTTCGTTCAGTCCTTATTATATCAGCGTTGTGTGTCCTAACCAGAAGTTTGAATTTACTCATTTTATTGACGACCCTGTTGACATTACTGTGTACATTTAAAACTAAGTGTTCTAGTATAGTTTCTTATGCTGACAAACCCTTGAAGTTATTTACGCTTGTTTCCCCTACGCCTAGCTTCCTTCGTTTGACTTGTAGCTACCCTCTGCTGCTGTTTCTACTATTGTTGCTGATTTGTTGTTATATGGTTTTAGCCGCATCAGCGACTTAAAACCATATATGCCGTATATATTTATTTCTGAAAATTGCGCATGTTCTGTGGTCAATTTACCTATTTGCTCGACAAAATAATGGAGCTCTCGACAAAAAAGTGGAGTTTTCGGAAGAAAACCATGTAACACTTAACTCCGTCTAGTTGTTAAACAAACCCATAAAAATTCTTCGCGTTATTGAAAGAATTAGTACCTAGACCTTTTCCATCCAGAATGGAGAGGGTGCTTATGTGCAGTGCTACTTCGCGAGGGCTCTACCCTCAGAACATCTTATCGCCAAAAGAACATGAATCATAAAATGAGTACACCATTACTTTTGCCATATTATTATTAGTACTAGTAATAGCGACTGCCAGTGTTTCGCGTCGGTACGGTCGCATTTCTACTGTGCTCCGTGTTTTCTTCGCCTCATAGCAGATAAAGATAGTAGCAGTTGTTCCGGTTTTTATGAGGTGGGAGGAGTAGTCTGATTATACATAGTCAGAATTACTGTTTTGTTTGAAAACTATTTATTTTTGGAACTAATATTTATTAATATCAATAGGGATCAGTAGAAAAGAATAGCGTACTGGTTTATTGTTCTGCATGTGTTTTTTTTTTTTTTTTTTTTTTTTTTTATAATCTAGCAGTTGATTAGTTTTCACTGCAAAGTAATTAGTTTGAGTTTACTGTTCGAAATTAATAAGAACTAACACATTGTTAGCTGTTTAGTTGGATAATTGAATTTCATAAGAATTATGGAAGGATCAAGTGGAACAGTTAGGAAGCATACAGTGGGATCTGATACAGGGGAGGACGGTTCCCCCCTACTTCCACCTAAAGTGCCACAGTCACGGGAAGAGTTTATAAAATATGGGGAGTTTGTATACTCTAGAAGACACAGTCAGGATCAGTTTAGAGCTTTTGGGAATACGAATATTCAGTTAGCGCATGAAGAGGAAGTTAGTGATCAGGTAGCTGCGAATACTGAGGTGCAACTTATACCAAGTCAGGATGTTGAAACTATGACTGATGAGCTATACAATGTACAAGATGTATCGTCAATGTGTGAGGGGATTTCTAAAATGAGGAAAGACATTAGGAGCTTCCTCTTGGCAGATGTTAATAAGGTTACAAAGAAGGTAGGAGACATAATTATGGACAAGTGGGCTAAGTTAGAAACAGCGACTATGGCTGTATTAATAGAAAATGAAAAACTTAGAGCTTTAAATGCCGAGATCAGTAAACGGGCGAATTTACTAGAACATTTAATTCAAACATTTTCGTCTGAGCCTTATAGTAAGACTGAGGCCCACAAAGCAGTCGTGAGTGATGAGGGGGGTGTAATAGGTAGTCAAGATCATGCGCAAGTGCAGGGGGTGGAAGTAAAGCGTACTTATGCGGAGATAGCGAGTGGTACTCGTCCTAAGGAAGGAATACCCAGGTCTGGGGAAAATCTTATGATTCTTCGAGCTTCTGATAGTAGTGAGCTTAAATCGAGTTCTGAAGTGAAAACTGCTGTGGCAAATGCTTTAAAAAATGAATTTAAGTCAGTGAAAGTCCGAGCTCTGCGGTTGGTGCGAAATAAAGGTGTGTTATTAGAAACAGCTATAAAGACGGATTTGGTGAATATAGCTGCATCGGATTCTTTGGCGTCTGTTGGAATAACAACGGGTGTTCCTAAAAAGGGCAACCCATCTGTGATTATATATGATATTCCTAAGGAGTTAAGTCAGGAAGATATCATTGAAGAATTATACTGTAAGAATTTGGAAGAATGCGGGATCACGTTTGAGGAAGTTAAGAAAGACATAAGTTTTAGGTTTACGACCAAGTCTAGAAGTACAGCTTTTGTACACTGGGTTATTACTCTCTCCCCAAGGTTATATAAGTTTATATCCACATTGGATCGTTTATACTTGGCAGTAAGTTCGCATAGGCACCGCCCCTTTACTATAGTTTCCAGATGTTTTCTATGTCTTGGATACGGACACGTTACGAAATATTGTACTCACAGCTCCCCTACTTGTGGTCATTGTGCAAGAGGGGGGCATGTATATGCTGAATGCCCAAACAAAGATCAGGAGCCAAGCTGTGTTAACTGCAAGCGCCGTAAGCGGGATTGTTGCCATTCAGTAAGGGACGTCAGATGTCCAGAATATCAAAGAGCACTGGAAATGGTACGAACTCGGACTGCTAATGAATAGTTGTAATGAACGAAGAGAGAGGGGGTTGGAAGAAGATCCTGAGTTAACTGAAGTTTTTTATTCTACAGGAATTAAAATAATGCAGATTAATGGACAACGATCGAGATTGGTAGCGGACGAGATTAGGAAGATTAGTGAGGATTTTCAAATTGATTTGGTGGCAATACAGGAACCTTATTGGGCTAGAGTTCCAGGTGAGCAAACATCTAGAATATTTGGTTATCCCTTAACGTCACGAATAATACAACCGGTGCAGGAAGAGCCTAAAACTGGAATTGTGGTCAATAATAGAGATCTAGACGTAGTGGTTGTTCATAGGTTATGTAACCAGTTCGCTACATGTGTTATGGTGGCCTCGGCAAATGTTCAATTCTATTTTATATCTCTGTATTGTGCTCCTTCAATGGACTTTAATAATTGCGTGGATTATTTAGAGTATGTGTTGCTCATTTTAAGACCTAAACAAGTGATTATTTCGACAGACGCTAATGCAAAGTCTCCATTGTGGTATAGTGCAACATCTGACATGAGAGGTTTATTGCTGGAAGAGTTTTTATCGAGCCATAATTTATTTGTAATGAACAAGTCAAATCAACTCTCTACTTTCTGTGGACCAATGGGTGAATCTAATATTGATTTAACTATAACAACTTCTGGTATTAGACATTGTATTTGTAACTGGAAGGTAATGCCTGATTGGACATCAAGTGATCATCGAGCCATATTGTTTTATGTGAAGAATGTGCCGGATTTAACTGGTACTCAAGATCGGATACCACACATTGTTCGGTTTTCGTTGAAATCATTTGATTGGTCCATGTATGAAGCTTCTATTCTTCGGGACTTTTCCTCGGATAAACAACAACAGATAGTTCGTGAATCTGCAATATATTTAGCTAATACTATAGAGGATTCAATAGTAAGAGCGGCATATAAGTCAGGTAGGAAGAAGGTTATTAAACTAAAATCCTGCCCATGGTGGACAAACGAACTGACTGTCTTACGACGGGCTGTATATCGAGCTAGGAGACAGTACCAGCGGCATCGGAATTGGGGTCATTCTGAGGTAGTTAGATTGCATGACAATTATGTATCTCTTAAAAATAATTACAAGAGAACCATGGCAACTCGGAAGAGAGAAACCTGGCAATTGTTTGTAAAACAATCGGGGAGAAACGATCCCTGGGGTTTGCTATATAAGTTGTCAAGAGATAAACTGAGAAGTTTGGAGGTATTTAATACAATTCAAGAGGATTCTACTGAGACTATTGGCTGGGAGGATTCAGTAGATGCAATATTAACCAGGCTGTTCCCGGTTGACGATCCCATCTTAGACTCACAGTGCCAATTCGAACTGCGGAGAAAAAATCAATTTTATGTAGCTAGAGGCAATACCATGGCGTTTACAATAGATGAACTAGCAGGGGTGTTAAAGAAACTTAATTTTGCAAAATGT